>NW_025747994.1:0-42317 GCF_021184085.1 Oncorhynchus gorbuscha | reverse complement strand
CTCCCTCAACTTGAGACATCTGTGGCATTGTGTTGTGTGACAAAACAGCACATTTTAGAGTGACCTTTTTATTGTCCCCAGCACAAGGTGCACCTGTGTAATGATCATGCTGTTTAATCAGCTCCTTGATATGCCACACCTGTCAGGTGGATGGATGATTTGGCAAAGGAGAAATGCTCACTAACAGGGATGTAGATACATTTGTTCACAACATTTGAAACAAATAAGCTTTTTGTGCGTATGGAACATTTCTGGGTTATGTCAATAGTTGGGAGAATTGCAGAGGTAATTGATAATAATACCATTTTTGAATAGATGCTATTTTTTCATTAATTAGGTTATTTCCTCTTGAACTATATGGTTGATCGACTAGAAACGTATGGGAAAAATGGACACTGATATAATTTTTTAAAACTATATTTTAAAAGTTATTCAAGTATAAATTACCAACGTTTCCATAGATTTTCTGTTATTTACCTAAATTACTGAAGATTCCGGTAACTTTGGTAAATTACCAGTATCTTTGCAACCCTACTCATGAAGTCAAATCACCTTCATATTGCATATGTGCTTAGTGAGTGTTTGAATATGAGATTGGCAAAAACATATCCTGACTGACTTTTATCTTTCAATACCGGGTAACACGGTGTTATGATGCTTCAAACTAATTTTTTGGTTTTCCACTTAAGTGTTTGGAGAAAACCAATTACCTTGACACATCAAAGAGGATGTGACGTGACCCCGCTGCACAGTAACTGTCAGCACTATTCACACCACATACAAAACAAAACCAGTTTAAACTCAATTGAACTATCAAGCTACTCGATTAATTAAACAGAGGTCAGTTTACATGGCCAATGTGATGGTGTTTGGAAAGCTCATGACAGAGAGCTGCCAATCCATCACCTTGATATGTGCAGACTTGTAAGACTGCCAGGATCAATCACATCCACATTATCGCTATACCTGGGGACACATTGAGCTACACCCTTTTTCCAATTTAGACTCCTCATCTGGCTTGGGCTCAAGTCAGAATATCCCCATAAGAGAAGAAGTCATAAAAAATATGTGTGTCTTTCGCTGGGAACTTCTGTCTGGAGATGCTGTTTCTGATCGCAGTGGGGCAGTTGTTATGGCAACAGTGGGGTAAAAGAGGAGTCAGAGAGGTCAAATGAAAGGAAACTCTCTGCGGCAGGGAGATGAGTGCAGTGAAAATATACCTGACCAAGCTGGAATGACCACAGCTAGGAAGAAAATATGGCTTCCCTGCAGCATACTGACACACAAAAAGCGGAGAGATGAGAATCATATATCACCCATTTTATTGTAGCATTTTTAGGTTAGAGAGAAAAAGATACAACTTATTGTCTAACTTTGCACCAAACCTCACAGAGGCTTTCTGTGTACTTTTGGGTGACCCACGAAAGACACCCAAGGTCAACATACTGTCATGCCATTGCACAAAAGACAGCTTTTGCATTGCAAATGTGACACACATTTTCCCACTGATATGTTACATGAAGGAGTTCAACTCACTTTAGTGGCCTTTGCAGGACTTGGTCTAGCATTAGAGAACTATATGCAAAGTGAACCCTCTTCAAGTCATTGTCCAATTGGGTGACCTACTCATCCTCCAAGCAGCACAGGTGTGTGAGACTGATGCTGGTGCTTGTTGAAATGCCACAGGCACCATTGACCTGTCTTCTTCACCCAGCCATGATTTCATGGGACAGGTCTATCACCATGGAAACAACCCGGTGCTTTAAGGAAGAGGAGCGCCTCTTGAGTTTTCTATCTGTGGTAAGTGGAATGTAATGTGTGTGAGACTTCTGCTGTGTGTACACTCATATAGCATTAGATAATCAGACATCTTTGTATGAAATTGATAAGCATTGGATTAGAATTGTACAACCCGCCTCTTGATAAAATATTCAGAAATGGAGCCATGTCCTTATATTGATCCTTGCAATCTAAGACAAGGCACCTATAAAAGTTAGATAACAACATGTAGTTGCAGTTTGCTCTACTAACCCCTGAGGAAAGGATCTCACAAACCAAAGCTTCGAAGAATTCACTGTAAGACTTCACTCCATGACAGTGGAGTCAGAAAGAAGAGTCCTGAATGTTGCCAGAAACCATTCTACGCAAACTGATATTAAACCAAACCCAACCTGGATAGAAACTTGCTATTTGTGTCAAAGCTAATCAAGCATTAGCTTTTATAACACAAAAGGCAGGTTGTTCCTGCCTTCCTGATTGGTTTTTGAAAGAAATGGAGATGATTGTCTGCTCCATATGAACTCGCTCGCTTTCATGAACAATTGGTGCCAAGGTTTCACTTGGTCTTGGCTGTGAAAGCTTTGTCTTTCCTGACACCCACACAGGTACTCAATACTTCTCACACTGGTGTGTGGCATTAAACAGAGAAACCATCGATCATGCCTGGGGCGTGGAACCTGCTATTTATTTGTAGAAAATGTACTGTAAAATGGCCATAATGGTTTTGACATTTTACAGCACATTATAACTCAAGGAAATTACTATTTTTTTTCTTAACCATCAACAGAATGTGGTGTTTGGTTCACTTTATTATGCTCTGTCATTTCCAAATAAAAATGTTGTTGCTTGGTTGTGGTTGCTTGGTTTCTTGGGCGGCAGGTAGCCTAGCATTTAAGAGCATTGGGCCAATAACCAAACGGTTGCTGGTTCGAATCCCCAAGCCTTTGAACAAGGTCCTTAACCCTAATTGCTCTGGATAAGAGTGTCTGCTAAATGATGTCAATGTTTAAAATAAAACCTAACACAGTATAAATCCAAACATGTTTTTGGGTGACATGTCTCATTATTTAAATGTTAGAGCTACTTATTTTCAACAATTCATTTGACTATGTTTCAGCACTCCAACGTTAAAAAGCCTATTGACATGTTCAATTGTACATCCTCCATGCCAGGAAATGTGTCAAGAGTTTAAATCACGGGAGCAGTGTGCTCAATGAAATGAAGAGAAAACATCTCATTTAAAATTCAGGCCCATAAATTCTGATCATGTGTGATGGTCCCTCTCGCCATTGAAATCAGTCTAGTCATTCATCACCCTGCGCTGAAATCGCTTGACTGTAAAAGCAGTGGCACAGTAAGCCTCAGCTTAATCCCTCTTTTGAAAAAAGACTAACATAAAAAAAATAACTAATGTAGACCTGCTTGATGATAACTCTCTTAACATCTCCCCGCAATTAAATGGGCCCTAGAAGTCCCCTTTAGATTCAATTAGGGTCCGGTTTACACAGTGATGGAGAATAACAGCAACGCTTTAGTGACGCTAATTCGTGATATTCATCTCAGTCTGGCAAAAAGCTCAAATTAATGATGCAGGACGTGGACTAATGAGGTGTCCATTTCCCCTGTCCATTTCCCTCATTATAGGGCACGGTGATGGTTTATGGCACTGAGCTCCACTGTACAGACAGCATTGACTCTGGCGCCAGACTTCCACACGGTATGCTGCTACTGAGGCAAAGTGTCAGTACTCTGCAGGCTTCAGGCACAACCTCGAAGGCACACTTACTTCAATGGCAGATGGCTGATGCTCTAACATTCCCTTGCGACATTGTAAGGTACTGCCAATTGGAAAGCTAGCAAGAACCCATAATGCCATTCTACCACACAGTTTTATTTGAATTCAGTGAATGGACTCAGAAATGAACAATTTGTCCCTCTTCATAACACCACAAAACAGTGTATTACAAAGAAAATATCTGATGATTTTTCATTGGTGGCCTAATATTTCTTTCCCAGATTAAAATGGTAGAATTCCACATCTGGGACAAAAACAGCAATTGTACTGGCCATTTCCAGTGACCGAAACCCATTTAACCCTGTGTCAGCCTCACTTATAACCCATCTAAAGGGGTCAGCTTCAATTGTAGCCTTCCTGTATTTGGTATTGTAAAGGATTCTCCTGAAAGGAAGAATTCCCCTTTCAGTGCCTTTTTTGTTGTTGCTTGTGCTGCCTTGCCTCCGGCACAAACAGGTCACATCATGGAGATATACTGTAGACTCTGCAGATGGCACAGTGATGCCCCTGTCAGGATCCATCTGGTGTAGATCTGGATTCACTTCCCTGCCTCGCCTGACTGATCCTCATGTGTCACCTCCTCTCCTCCTTTAAGAGAGGAAGAGGTGTAGGCTAGATGATTAAAACGAACAGCACGTCAGGAAATGGCAGGCTGAGGCCAGACAAGGTGTTCATTGAGCCGACAACAAGCATGAGAGGAGGTGACATACAGTATACAGTAGAGAGGCCCCGTGTCAGTCAGTCATATATTCAGGTCAAAGTAGGATTACACATTTATACCTTGTATTCTTCAACAGGAGCCTATCGAAATTATATTGTTACATTTAGCAGACACTTATCCAGAGAGACTTACAGGAGCAATTAGGGTTATGTGCCAGATTTTTCAGGGATTCAAATCAGCGACACCTCAGTTACTGGCCCAATGCTATTAACCGCTAGGCTACCTGCCTCCCTGATGGGAGTATGGCACGTTTACATATATCAGTCACTTATTGGATGGCTTGTCATATCTGACACTGTCACATTGTCTCAGACTGTAGTATATTATCTTGAGAATGCAGTCTGCAGTAGTGATCCTTATTGCTTTTGTTGTGCGTTTTAGTCATGAGTTTACCCATGACTAAAACACGTTGATCTCTATACAATCTGGTGCCTTGTTGTTTTCCTTTCAACTTCAAACTGCTGAGACTGCTTCCGAACTAAAGCGTTCTAATTAACTCTCCTGCAATAGAGGTAATATGCCTGCGCTTGTGTACACATCTGCACTGTGGGAAAGCAGCAAGCATGTTTGTACTTCCAGATATGGTCTGTTAGCATAACAAAGTATACTATAACCATGCATTATTGGCTAAACGGAATGTATCAAGCTCCTGTTAATTACACCACAATGAGGTATAATGAAGACGAAAACATTCCATGGACCAGAAGATATTTCTTTCTTCAATGAAAATGTGTTTGTGAGCAGAGAAAAGGTCGAACTCAAATGAATAATTCATAAAACAACATGAACAACGAACTGTGAGGTTATAACGGGACATATTTAAAATCAGATCAAATGTATTTATTAAGCCATTGTTATATCCTCAGATGTTTATACATCAGAAGCGCTTATACAGAAACCCAGCCTAAAACCCCAAACTTGTTTGACTTACAAGACTTACTGACGTATAGTTGGTGCCCCACAGCAAGATACAGAGGTATTGAAATATAACTACTAACTACATCATTCAACATAGAACCGGCCATGGTACCGATTCCTGAAAACCGATGTGAAACGGGAAAGAGGAAGAGGGTAGAAAAAGGGGAAAGGCAGAAACGCGAGTGACAGAAATGCACATACACAGACTCGATCACGATGTGGAGCCAGATCAACTGGGAGCTTTCAGTCTACTACCTACAGCTGTGGATCAATTTCCATGTTGAGAAGTTGCTAGTCACTCATTGACATTCCCTAGTCCCCCAGGCCCTGAGAAACATACTTTTCCTGAAACTGTACATAACAATATTATCCCAGGGGCAGACTCAGAACCACAGCACCTGTACATAAATACTTCAGCGTAGTCCACCGAGGCTCAGGCTTTGTCACTCACAGACTCCCTATGCAGACACATGCATAGTTTGCTAATGTCTAGAAAAGTCTTGAGAAACTTTCTACAGGTCTATTAAAGTGAGGGGAAAATGAAAGATCGACACCATATCTCCAACGCTTTGTGAGTCCCACATCATCGCCGCAGGGTAGTGTTGAGTCACCTGCTAATTATCACCACAGCTATGGGGCGGGCCAGATGCACGGCAGGGTGGTGTCAATTATGTCACCCCCACCACTTCCTGATCTTGTTTTTATTTATATACAGTACCATTCAAAAGTTTGGGGCCACATAGAAATGTCCTTGTTTTTAAAGAAAAGAACAGTGAAGAGGTGACTCCGGGATGCTGGCCTTCTAGGCAGAGTTCCACTGTCCAGTGTCTGTGTTCTTTTGCCCATCTTCATATTTTCTTTTTATTGGCCAGTCTGAGATGTGGCTTTTTCTTTGCAACTCTGCCTAGAAGGCCAGCATCCCGGAGTCCCCTTTTCACTGTTGACTTTGAGACGGGTGTTTTGCTGGTACTTTTTAATGAAGCTGCCAGCTGAGGACTTGTGAGGCGTCTGTTTCTCAGACGAGACACTCTAATGCACATGTCCTCTTGCTCAATTGTGCACCGGGGCCTCCCAGTCCTCTTTCTATTCTGGTTAGAGACAGTTTGGGCTGTTCTGTGAAGGGAGTAGGACGCAGCGTTGTACGAGATCTTCAGTTTCTTGGCAATTTCTCACATGGAATAGCCTTCATTTCTCGGAACAAGAATAGACTGACGAGTTTCAGAAGAAATTTCTTTGTTTCTGGCCATTTTGAGACTGTAATCAAACCCACAAATGCTGATGCTCCAGATACTCAACTCATCTAAAGAAGGCCAGTTTTACTGCTTCTTTAATCAGACCAACAGTTTTCAGCTGTGCTAACATAATTGCAAAAGTGTTTTGTAATGATAAATTAGCCTTTTAAAATGATCAACTTGGATTAGCTAACACAACGTGCCATTGGAACACAGGAGCAATGGTTGCTGATAATCAGCCTCTTTACGCCTATGTAGATATTCCATAAATAAAATTGTCAGTTTCCAGCTGCAATAGTGATTTACAACATTAACAATGTCTACACTGTATTTCTGATCAATTTTATGTTATTTTAATGGACCAAAAAAATGCTTTTCTTTCAAAAACAAGGTAATTTCTAAATGGCCCCAAACTTTTGAAAGGTAGTGTACATTTACACAAAAGTGAAGCCGCTTCGCATACCCCTAACCCCTTGATTGTTTCCATCCCTCCCACACGCCCATCCATCTCCACCCTTGCACTACCCCAAACCTTGTTTAACCTACCTGATCTAACGTAACCTGAAAAGACACAAGAACGAAGCCAGCAATTCTCTATTAGGACGTGATGATGCACACTAATCATTCACTACCTATATTGTCTGACAAATAGATTCTAAATAACAGTCAAACTACAGGCCAAAACAAAGGCTGGTTGGAATGAGTTTTTTTTGTCTTAATTAGGTCAGCTTCCTGTCAGTTACAGGGGGTTAGGGGAGGGAAAGAGGGAAGGGGGGATGAGACACTGTGAGCGGTTGAGATGAGACGAGCGCAGGGGCTGCCCTTATCAAAAGCTATGCTGCGAAACCCTTTGAAGCACTCTCCTGCAAACGGTGCTGCCAGGCAACAGAGTAGAGGCAGCCTCCAACAATAATATACATTTTAAATTCTTAAAATGATTCTCTAATCAGTAATCCACCAGGGGGGACCACACTTCCCATTCTCGCCTCCTCACCCTCCGCCTGCAGAACCGCCCCAGTGACAGGTTCAGTTTTAATCAGGCTCCGCTCCCTGGGGGTGAGGGGACTGTTCTCAGAGCAGCTGAGTGACATACGGAACCCTCCAGATAATGCAAACACTTATAGCCCCGGCGCGCTGGAGTCTAATCCCAGATCTGAGCCCCCTGGCTGTGTTGAAGAGAGGAGGCCAAAGGGGAGTTTGTGTTAGTCTCTGATGAAGACATTCTGTTGGGGGCGCTACCTTTGGAGTAGGGGAAAATTACATCCATCATGTTATGAAGAACCCTAGAATAGAGTGTGTGTCTGTTACTAAGGTTGCAGAGTACTCTGTTGGCGGACATTGGAATGTTTGCAGTAGAATTGGAATTGATGATTTAAAGGTTTCAGATTTCACCTCATGTTGACACATATGTGACCCATTTCAGGAAACTAGGCGTTTGTTACGGGTCACTACTTCACAGGAGATTTTCTAATTTTGAAAAATCAAAATGTGTTTTTTTTTAGCAAAAATGTGCCTTAATAACAAACTTGTATGCCATCTGTAAATACTAATACAATTGTTAAATTACGAGCCTAGTTGGTTTAGCCACAGAAAAAGAGGGCAACCTCCTCGCTAGCCATGATTGGCTGAGATGAGTGAGCTGGACATGCCAAGAGATGAGTTTGGATTGGTCTGCTATATATTACGCTTCTGACTATTTGAGCTGGTCAGTATGTCTTGGTAATCCTGTCTAACACAGCTTTTTAGAACTGTATTGCGTAGTAACACTGCATAAGTGTTGCTCTCCACTTTCTGGAGGACCGAGTTTTGAAATCAGTGGAATTCAAGTATGATAGCTAAGGAGATGGAGAAAACACCTCTCTGGACTACATCTTCAAACTAAGGGCAATCATGGCATCTAATATATAATAATATATGCCATTTATCAGACGCTTTTATCCAAAGCGACTTACAGTCATGTGTGCATAAATTCTATGTATGGGTGGTCCCGGGGATCGAACCCACTACCCTGGCGTTACAAGCGCCATGCTCTACCAACTGAGCTACAGAAGGACCACATCTGACAGGAGATGCGTCCATTCACGACATATACGGGTAAGATAGTCTAGCTAGCTACATTTTTAGATATGACATGTTTCTAATTTTGAGAGGAAGTGGTTTCATTTCAAGTTAAAGTGTACTGTTAGCTAGCTAACATTAGCTGGCTGGCTCACTAGCTAGCGTTTCGTGTATAATCGTATTCCTATCTCAGAGCCATTTGCTTGGCTAGTTATAGCCTAATGTTAGCTAGCTAACATTGAACCTGGTTGGTTAGCTACCTGCAGATTTATGCAGGGTAGTAACATCATGAGTTGAGATTATGGTTCAGTACCTAGCTAGCTAGCTACATGTCTTAACAAAAGACTCCACTACAAAAGTAACCATTTCGGTGCTTTCTTAAATTCAGTCTGGCCATCTACTCTGATTTCAGAGCACTCTCGTCTGTGTGCCAGAGCGCAGAATAACTGATGAATTTATGAATGCTCAACACCCGTTGAATAAGTTCGTTGTCGGTAAATGTCAGCAAAAAAACGCAATTCAATTGTTGCCAGCAGCCCAGTTACAGTCACCAACTCTCTGGATAACATGAAAACAGCCTAACCAGCTCTGCTAGGGTAAAATGGCCAGAGTTGGGTGTTTTCTCGATTGTGTCTGGAAGTAGCTAGCAAGGTAGCCATTGTTAGCCAGTTAGCTTGGGTGCTTGACTGCTGTTGTGAGGTCAGAACATTTGAATCAACCCTACTCATCGGCCAGAGCAACCAGTGTGCTCTCTGAATGCTCTGAGAGCGAAACTCTCTGAATTTACGAATGGACAGTCTGACAGCACAGTTGCAGTCACCAACTCTCTGGATAACATAACAGCTTAACCAGCTCTGCTAGGGCAAGTAAAGTTCAGTGAGCTGTTCTCTCATTTGTGTCTTGAAGTAGCTAGCAAGTTAGCTTGGGTGCTTGACTGTTGTTGTTAGTACAGAACGCTCGGATCAACCCTTAAGGAGATGGGTGAGGCTAAAGCTTAAGAGGGTGTGAACGATGCTGAATGGGTGTAAACAAAGAAGGGCTCTCCAGTAGTAGTACCAAAACATTCAAAGGTCATTTTCTCAAAAGTGAGTTTACAAGTTTATCAACATTCAAAGCAGACTTACTTTCCCATTATTCCTCAGTTGTAGTGTATAATTTTGTAGCTCTGGGTCTCTACTTTTATCCAATGTAAAAAACACAATTCCAAATTTTGATACATAAGACCTGATTTGAGCTGATTGGTCACATATGTTAAATTGCCCACGCATTGTAATATCATGACTGACCACAATAATCCAAATAGCTCAGATCAGGTTTGCAATGAATAACTTCAATCAGACCCCCTTTCACCTGTAGAGGAGGGAGGAAAGAACTGGTGGGGATTGACACTCCCATCCTGTTGTAAATCAAGAGAGAAGATCCAGGCCTGTGCTCGCCAAATTCACCAAAGGACTGTGTTTTGTCTGAACAGACCTTTTCCCGCTGAAACTCTAACACGTTCAAAAGCGTATACTGGAACATTATTTCTAACGTAGAATGTGGGGAATGGTCAGAGGCGAACTACAGAACACTAATGTAATTTTGTTTGCTATTTTGGGATGTCATTAAAAATGTTATAAAGGAAATACTGTAACTTGGAAGTATACACACGACATAGATGAAGTTTCCAAACTATCAGTGCATGTAATATGAAAAATGATGAAAGTGTTTTTGTTAAGAGAGGGATGTGATTTGAGAAGTTATAAGAGATAATTGTTTTCCATAACTTTGCACAGTGAGTAATCACCGCCCCAGAGTGAGGTCAGGGAGCGTGCCAGCCGGCCGAGACCGCCCCTTTCGAACAAAAGGTATAAATGATGGGTTAAGAAATTAACACATTGAACTAGAAAAAGAGTGAAGCGGCAGCTACGCGTTTAAAATAGTTAGAACTTTGAATCTCAACACAAGGTGGAGATGATAAACACACCTCCCGGACAATCACTGGTACAACTTCTTAAGAGTCTTAAGTAAGGTTTCTTTGAAATAAAATTTAAGTAGTACCATCCTGTTGCTCTGGTCAAACCATTGTATTATGCTACTCTCATCACCCCACTGGGGAATCATCGATATGGTTGGCTAGCTTATCTTCAAAGAAACAACTTCAAGAGCGAATGGAAGGAAAATCAACTCTGTAGTTCTGTTCAGGTCACCGAACACCAGACAACTTTGAAGTAGGACAACAGGAGAAGAGTTGTTTGAACCATTTCAAACAATTGTGTGCCGCAAAAAGGCCCAACCCACTTTCCAAGGCTGGCCCATTCACCGGGAGATCCCAGACGTGACCCAATCATTTCAAGTAAATGCATTCATGATTTCTAGCTCAAAGCGAGCGGCTGTTCGTGTTCAAAATATATGGTTATTGTTGGTGAGAGTAGTTTCTGAATGTGGCAACATTAAGTGTCTCTGTCCCTCTCTCTCCCTCTCCTTCTCTTCTTTAACAGGTATTCATGTTGTTATCATTCTGCTAGGGACCTGTTTTCAGCGTATCTCCATCCAGTCAATATCGGTGGAGTATGTGTGTTTATCCTGTGTTCCCATTTAAATAGCTAGTAAATATATAATTAAACCAATAACCAATTTGTGTAGTACTGCATCATAAGTAACCCTCTGATTTTTGCAGATGCAAGGAGGTTACGACTGTTCAGAATGGTGATATGATACGAGGTTATGATTAGGTAAAGACCTTTTAGAGTTTAATTCGGGAGATGGCAACTCTTTAAAGAACCACTCTCGTGGTGCCCCAAATCCTAATGAGTGAATTACATGATTAATTTAATTGGGTAACAATTAAACAGTTAGTTAATTATATAAATAACAGTCCTCAGATTAATGTTAAAGTCAAGCCATGACAACAATGTACTGTATACTACACCACTTCATGCAGCACTGGGTTCTCCTCGTGTACAGATGCACAACAATATTTCTAGGTGGCATATCAGCATTGTGTCTCAAATCTGCAACTGTGCAGTAATTTTTACTTTCATGGTTGTCAAACTTTAAAGAGTGAAATTTGATTACGTGTCTAAGAGAACAATGCTATATGGAACTAAAAACTATAATGAGTACATTGCACTTTCTTGTTTGATGTTAATGTTGTTGTTGTTGTTTAAGTAGGACTGAGGCAACCACACATAGGCCTAAATTATGTGTTTATATTCAATTTTATGAAATAAGACTCAAGCATCATTTCACAACATATTTTCAGATTCTTGAATGGAACGCAAATAACCAGCAACTCAACACCTATTATAAGCCTGAATATTATGGCCGTAATAAAACCAATTTACATTGTATCCCCACAAAACAGACCATCCAAATGGTTTAGCTTTTAAATACAAGGTAAAGTAATAATCCCTTTAAAGCGTGTCATAAAGTACTGCGTCATAATTAACCATAAATGCACACTGAATGCAGGTATTTTTTTTATAACATCTAATTACAATTATATATAAATGATCATTCACTTTTTTGCATTGGTTTGCAGATCTTGTGATTTTGATTCTCTATTTAATTATGAGGATAAGACAATTAAATAAACTACAGTGCCATTCTGTCTTCGCCTACCCTTATACCTAAAATAAGACTAACATCTCTGAAGCCCCAAGGTAATACTAAGTCTATTAGAGAAGGAGCACAAAGGCATGTGTCATGTTCTCTAAGCCCACAGGAGAATAGCTGCTCTCACAGAAAACAAGGGCACAATCAGACAGTACAATCACAGCTAAAGATGTCACAGGCTTCACTCAGCACAACTACCACCATGCCTTATCAAAACACCGTCTGATATGTAGGTACCCGTTCTTGTGTGTATTTCCATGGCTTTTCCTGGATGCTTCTCTTAGGCCCTTGTTCTAACGGAGGGTTTTGTTATCTTGTATTTACAGTATAAGCCTCCCAACACAGATGGTCTTTACAGATGTGCATTGA
The DNA here is from genome assembly GCF_021184085.1 of Oncorhynchus gorbuscha. Classification (NCBI taxonomy): domain Eukaryota; kingdom Metazoa; phylum Chordata; class Actinopteri; order Salmoniformes; family Salmonidae; genus Oncorhynchus; species Oncorhynchus gorbuscha. Next base: position 29,848 of record NW_025747994.1, on the reverse strand, counting down.
TTTCTAGAAGAAGCCATCAACAAGATTAACTGTCGATGCTTGGCTTTTTTTCCAGACACTTCTACACATGCTAATTCCTGCAAACTACATCTAGGGACAAGAGGAAGGCCACATTTGGAAGGATTTGCACATATTGATATATGTTATGCCAAAACCTGAGACCATGTTGTACATTGACAAATAGTTATATTATGTTGTGTGTTTTGAGGGGACGAGGCTTGCAGATGTTATAGGTGCTCCAAATAGCGTTCAAATTATCTTAGCTATGGAATTGATGTGCTTATGCTTTGATCTATGGTTTAGGTTGCATCTGGTACTCTTGATCTACCAAATTCCCTGAGGGCCTGTAGACCAGAGTAATCAATATCACTGAGTAAACCAACAGATGATCACCATCATAGTCTTGTCTGTTGCAGTGCTTCATTTGGACTCAATATCTTAGTCATCTGAAAACTGTATACTTTTTATGATCAATGGTGTGGAAAAACTAGCTTTTTAGTATTTTATATCACACAATAGTTAGGGTATTGTTGCAACTTGACAAATGGTGTTGGCTTTAATGAATGCTTGCTATACAAAATGCAAAGTACACTGGTAGCGCAATGTTGCATACATTTCAGATTGACCCATTATCCGTTCATATGGCTGGACGTTTACGTAGGTAGATACCCGACTCAGCAGAAAAACACTCTTCAACTTAACTTCCAGAACAGCAATGAATGGAACTCCTAATAATCATATAATTTCAAGAATGGTCCTACCTCATTGGGAAGTTTCAATCTGAGGCGGTGGAGGAGGCCACTGAGGCAGACCAGAAGATTCAGTGCAATACCCAGGGTGAGGATAAGAGCAAAGTGGTAATAAGGCACCAAAAGTACGTAGCCTACAATATGTACATTAACAATGTATGTATTATTAACAATGTATGTATTAACAAGAAAAATGACAAACAGGATGGGCACCTGACAGGAACATAGTCTTAACTCAGCTAAACTGAAAGTAATCAATAACTCTATCAGTTCTAGCCCTATTTCCACTTGATTTCTGACCAATAGCGGAAATTTTTGTTTTGCGGTTCCACCTCAAATCAAATCACATGCTTTGTAAACAATGCATGTGGACTAAAAGTGAAATGCTTACTTATGGCCTCTTCCCAACAATGCAGAGAGAAGGAAAATAGAGAAAAAAATAGAACAGTTAAATACATAATAATAAAATAAATAATATATACACAATGAGTAACGATAACATTGCTATTGTGCCTTCAGAGAGTATACACACCCCTTGACATTTTCCACATTTTGTTGTGTTACAGCCTGAACTGAAAATGGATTACAAATATATTTTGTGTCACTGGCCTACACACAATACCCCATAATCTCAAAGTGGGATTATGTTTTTAGAAATGTTCACAAATTAATTAAAAATGAAAAACTGAAAGTTTGTGGGTCAATAAGAATTCAACCCCTTCGTTAGGGCAAGCCTAAATAAGTTTCTGTACCCCACACATAGTAGTATCTGTAAGGTCCCTCAGTCGAGCAGTGAATTTCAAACACAGATTCAACCACAAAGACCAGTCTAGTTTAACAATGCCTCACAAAGAAGGGCACCTATTGGTAGATCGGTAGAAATCAAACTGACATTGAATATCCCTTTGAGCATGGTGAAGTTAGTAATCACAATACATCCAGTCACTACAAAGATAAAGCGTCATTCCGAGCAAATTTTTTGGAGAGGAAGGAAACCTCTCAGGGATTTTACCATGATGCCAACGGTGACTTTAAAACAGTTAGAGATTAATTTTAATGGCTGTGATAGGAGAAAACTGAGGATGGAGCAAAGAAGGATGCCTATACAGAATAACAATATTCCAAAACATGAATCCTGTTTGCAATAAGGAAAAAAAGTAAAACTGCAAAAAATGTGTGGCAAAGAAATTACATTTCTGTTCTGAATACAAAACGTTATGTTTGGGGCAAATCCAACACAACCCATCACTGAGTACGACTTCATTTTTTCAAGAATATTGGTGGCTGCATCATGTTTTGGGTATGCTTGTCATCGGCAAGGACAAGGGAGGCTTTATTAGGATAAAAATAAACGGATTAGAGCTAAGCCCAGGCAAAATCCTAGAGGAAAACCTGCTTCAGTCTGCTTTCCAAGACACTGGGAGATAAATTCACCTTTCATCAGGACAATAACCTAAAACACGAGGCCAAATATACAGTGGAGTTACTTACTAAGACAACATTGAATGTTCCTGAGTGGCCTAGTTATATTTACATTTACATTTACATTTAAGTCATTTAGCAGACGCTCTTATCCAGAGCGACTTACAAATTGGTGCATTCACCTTATGACATCCAGTGGAACAACCACTTTACAATAGTGCATCTAAATATTTTAAGGGGGGGGGGGTGAGAAGGATTACTTTATCCTATCCTAGGTATTCCTTAAAGAGGTGGGGTTTCAGGTGTCTCCGGAAGGTGGTGATTGACTCCGCTGTCCTGGCGTCGTGAGGGAGTTTGTTCCACCATTGGGGAGCCAGAGCAGCGAACAGTTTTGACTGAGCTGAGCGGGAACTGTACTTCCTCAGTGGTAGGGAGGCGAGCAGGCCAGAGGTGGATGAACGCGGTGCCCTTATTTGGGTGTAGGGCCTGATCAGAGCCTGGAGGTACTGAGGTGCCGTTCCCCTCACAGCTCCGTAGGCAAGCACCATGGTCTTGTAGCGGATGTGAGCTTCAACTGGAAGCCAGTGGAGAGAGCAGAGGAGCGTCTTGACTCAAATTGGCTAGAAGGTCTATGGCGAGACTTGATCAACAACCTACTTGAAACCTACCTATTTCATTTTTAATAGATATGCAAAAAGATCTACGTAATCAATTTAGAATTCAGTCGGTAACACAGCAAAATATGGAAGAAGTCAAGGGGTATGAAAACGTTCTGAAGGCACTGCACATGGGGTACCAGTACAGATGTGATCTGCAGAGTAATTTAGGTAGATATTCCTAGATATACCTAGATATACCTTGTGATATACTTGTGTCATGCACAAAGTAGATGTCCTTACCGACTTAGCAAACCTATAGTTTGTTAAGATGGCTGGGGGGTAGTATTGAGTAGCTTGGATGAATAAGGTGCCAAAAGTAAATGGCCTGCTCCTCAGTCTCAGTTAGTATTCTATAGTTTTCTATCCAATTAGTATTGGATAAAAAACACTCTGAAGTTTCTAAAACTGTTTGAATGATGTCTGTGAGTATAACAGAACTCACATGGCAGGCAAAAACCTGAGGAGAAATCAAAACAGGAAGTGAGAAATCTGAGGTTGGTATGTATTCAACACAGTTCCCATTGAAATCCCCTTGAGATATTCACTTCCTAGGGCTTCCACTAGATGTCAACTGTCTATAGAAATTTGAATGAGGCTTCTACTGTGTTGTGAGACTGAATGACAGCAAAATGAATCAGGTGTCTGGCAGTCAGCCATTTTCTGGTCATGTGCATTTCACACGATAACGACCTGCGTTCCATGGCTCCTGAAGACACAAAGGAATATTCTGGTTGGAACTTTATTGAAGATTAACCTGTTAAGACTCTAGGGGCAGTATTTCATTTTTGGATAAAAAGACGTGCCCGTTTTAAGCGCAATATTTTGTCACGAAAAGATGCTCGACTATGCTTGGAATTGATAGTTTTGGAAAGAAGACACTCTGACGTTTCCAGAACTGCAAAGATTTTCACTGTGAGTGCCATAGAACAAAATCTACAGGCAAAACCAAGATGTTTGAGTGACCAGGAAATCAACAGGATTTCTGGAGGCACGTTTTCCATGATCTCCTTATATGGCTGTGAATGCGACAGGAATGAACGGACACTTCCTATCGTTTCCCCCAGGTGTCTGCAGCATTGTGACGTATTTGTAGGCATATCATTGGAAGATTGACCATAAGAGCCTACAATTACCAAGTGTCCCGTACGGTGTCTGCGTGGAAATTGGTGCGCAAAAGTCAGGTACCAGTATTTTTCCATCCGAATCAGAGAAGAATGCACGCTTCCAGGGAAGGGATTTCAATGAAGAGATATATGACAAAACACCTTGAGGATTGATTCAAACAACGTTTTCCATGTTTCAGTCGATATTATGGAGTTAATTCGGAAAAAAGTTTGACGTTTAGGTGACTGAATTTTCGGTTAGTTTCGGTAGCCAAATGCATAGTAACAAAACGGAACGCTGTGTCCTACACAAGCATCTTTCAGGAAAAACTGGACATCTGCTATGTAACTGAGAGTCTCCTCATTGAAACATCTGAAGTTCTTCAAAGGTAAATTATTTTATTTGATCCCTTTGCTGGTTTTTGTGAATGTTGCATGCTAAATGCTAACGCTAAATGCTAAGCTAGCTATCACCACTCTTACACAAATTATTGATTTTCTCTGGTTCTAAAGCATATTTTGAAAATCTGAGACGACAGGATTGTTAAGAAAAGGATAAGCTTGAGGACAGGCATATTTATTTAATTTAATTTGCAATTTTCAGAAATCGCTAATTTTGCATTATGGTAATGAGCTTGAGGCTGTAGTCACGATCCCGGATCCGGGATGGGGCGGACTAAGAGGTTAATGATAAAAACATCCTAATGATTGATTCTGTACTTAGTTTGAAATGTTTCTTCGACCTGTAATATAACTTTCTGAAGTTTTTGTCCGACGTAACCCTGACCAGAACGAGCGTTTGGATATGTATACCAAATGTGCTAACAAAAGTAGCTAATTGGACATAATCAAACAAATCAAGCATTTATTGTGGACCTGGGATTCCTTGGAGTGAATTCTGATGAAGATCATCAAAGGTAAGGGAATATTAAGCATGTAATTTATTGTTTATGTTGACTACAACATGACGGCTAATTTGACTTGATTGTTCTGAGCGCCGTCTCAGATTATTGCATGGTTTGCTTTTTCTGTAAAGTTTTTTTAAATCTGACACAGCGGTTGCATTAATGACAGGTATACGTATAATTCCATGTGTATAACCAGTATTATCATCTACATTTATGATGAGTATTTCTGTTGAATCGATGTGGCTATGTTTTTGGAACTAGTGAATGTAATGAGCCAATGTAAACTCAGATTTTTTATATAAATATGAACTTTATCAAACAAAACATACATGTATTGAAGTCTCATGAAGTCTTATGAGTATCATTTGATGAAGATCATCAAAGGTTAGTGATTAATCTTATCTCTATTTGTGCTTTTTGTGACTCCTCTCTTTGGCTGGAAAAATGGCTGTGTTTTTCTGTGGCTTGGTGGTGACCTAACATATTCGTTTGTGGTGCTTTCGCCGTAAATCCTATTTGAAATCGGACACTGTGGTGGGATTAACAACAAGACTACCTTTACAACAGTATAAAATACATGTATGTTTGAAGAATTTTAATTATGAGATTACTGTTGTTTTGAATTTGGCACCCTGCACTTCACTGGCTGTTGTCATATCAATCCGTTTACGGGATTGCAGCCCAAAGAGGTATTAACAAGAAATTTGTGGAGTGGTTGAAAAACTATTTTTAATTACTTCAACCTAAGTAACAAGTAGGGCACTGTCATACAGTATGTCAGTGTAGCTAGCTAGCATGCTACACTTTTCTAGCTAGCTAATGTTAATGGATGTTCCTACACCATATTGAAAAGATTAGCCAGCTGGCTAGGCTATTGCTGGTAATGAAGCTGGATTCTTCGTAAGCATTTAGGGAAAATTCTGCCACAGATAGACAGGGGAAACCAGTATCTTTGGCATCTATTGTTATCTCCAAAGTTTTGGCATCTTCCCATAAATTGCGGGTGTGAATCCACCATAGAAATAGAAAGAATAACAGGAAACTCCAGTGATATGGATAGCCTTACTATTGAAATGTTTGCACTGGAGATGTGTTTTGTAATGGACATGGTGCAACCTTTGGTAGCCTACTGGCAGGCTATTTGGCTGCGTTACAGCAATGCGTGACTCCTCTCTTTGGCTGGAAAAATGGCTGTGTTTTTCTGTGGCTTGGTGGTGACCTAACATATTCGTTTGTGGTGCTTTCGCCGTAAATCCTATTTGAAATCGGACACTGTGGTGGGATTAACAACAAGACTACCTTTACAACAGTATAAAATACATGTATGTTTGAAGAATTTTAATTATGAGATTACTGTTGTTTTGAATTTGGCACCCTGCACTTCACTGGCTGTTGTCATATCAATCCGTTTACGGGATTGCAGCCCAAAGAGGTATTAACAAGAAATTTGTGGAGTGGTTGAAAAACTATTTTTAATTACTTCAACCTAAGTTTATGTAAACTTCTGACTTCAACTGTAACTAGGAATATAGTAAACAGTAGCAGTGGTGTATATGATGATTCAAAAAAGTTTATGCTAAAAGTGTCAATGCAGAAGTCCGGGTAAATATTTGGTTAAATATTTAACTAACTATTAATCGGTCTTATGGCTTGGGAGGTAGAAGCTGTTCAAGGTTCCTGTTGGTTCCAGACCGCTTTCCATGCGGTAGCAGAGAGAACAGTCAATGATTTGGGTGGCTGGTGTCTTTGACAATTTGTGTGTCTTTGACAACTTCCTCTGACACCGCCTGGTATCGGCTCATAATAATGGTTGGAATGGAGTGTAGTGGATGTAATGGTACCAAATCCTGAAAACCATGTTTTTGATACCATTCCATTTACTCGATTCCATCCATTATTATGAGCCGTTCTCCCCTCTGCAGCCTCCACTGGTATAGAGGTCTTGAATGGTAGGGAGCTCGGCCCCAGTGATGTACTGGGCTGTCTGCACTACCCTCTATAGCACCCTGCGGTCGAATTCCAAATAGTTCCCATATCAAGTGGTGATGCAGCTAGTCAAGATGCTCTCATGGTGCAGCTGCAGGTCTTTTTGAGTATCTAAGGGCCCATGCCAAATCTTTTCAGCCTCCTGAGGGGGAAGACGCATTGTCGTGCCCTTTTCAAGACTGTGTTGGTGTGTTGAGACCATGATAAATCCTTGGTGATATGGACACCGAGGAACTTGAAGCTCGAGAGCCTCGTCAATGTGAATGGTAAGAATGATGCAGGCTGCTAATACATATTCAAAAATTGGCGAGTTGGCGGTGGGACCATTGTGGTGACTTCTACGTGGAGTAGAGAAATAACAAGTAGGGCACTGTCATACAGTATGTCAGTGTAGCTAGCTAGCATGCTACACTTTTCTAGCTAGCTAATGTTAATGGATGTTCCTACACCATATTGAAAAGATTAGCCAGCTGGCTAGGCTATTGCTGGTCATGAAGCTGGATTTTTCGTAAGCATTTAGGGAAAATTCTGCCACAGATAGACAGGGAAACCAGTATCTTTGGCATCTATTGTTATCTCCAAAGTTTTGGCATCTTCCCATAAATTGCGGGTGTGAATCCACCATAGAAATAGAAAGAATAACAGGAAACTCCAGTGATATGGATAGCCTTACTATTGAAATGTTTGCACTGGAGATGTGTTTTGTAATGGACATGGTGCAACCTTTGGTAGCCTACTGGCAGGCTATTTGGCTGCGTTACAGCAATGCGTGACTCCTCTCTTTGGCTGGAAAAATGGCTGTGTTTTTCTGTGGCTTGGTGGTGACCTAACATATTCGTTTGTGGTGCTTTCGCCGTAAATCCTATTTGAAATCGGACACTGTGGTGGGATTAACAACAAGACTACCTTTACAACAGTATAAAATACATGTATGTTTGAAGAATTTTAATTATGAGATTACTGTTGTTTTGAATTTGGCACCCTGCACTTCACTGGCTGTTGTCATATCAATCAGTTTACGGGATTGCAGCCCAAAGAGGTATTAACAAGAAATTTGTGGAGTGGTTGAAAAACTATTTTTAATTACTTCAACCTAAGTTTATGTAAACTTCTGACTTCAACTGTAACTAGGAATATAGTAAACAGTAGCAGTGGTGTATATGATGATTCAAAAAAAGTTTATGCTAAAAGTGTCAATGCAGAAGTCCGGGTAAATATTTGGTTAAATATTTAACTAACTATTAATCGGTCTTATGGCTTGGGAGGTAGAAGCTGTTCAAGGTTCCTGTTGGTTCCAGACCGCTTTCCATGCGGTAGCAGAGAGAACAGTCAATGATTTGGGTGGCTGGTGTCTTTGACAATTTGTGTGTCTTTGACAACTTCCTCTGACACCGCCTGGTATCGGCTCATAATAATGGTTGGAATGGAGTGTAGTGGATGTAATGGTACCAAATCCTGAAAACCATGTTTTTGATACCATTCCATTTACTCGATTCCATCCATTATTATGAGCCGTTCTCCTCCCTGCAGCCTCCACTGGTATAGAGGTCTTGAATGGTAGGGAGCTCGGCCCCAGTGATGTACTGGGCTGTCTGCACTACCCTCTATAGCACCCTGCGGTCGAATTCCAAATAGTTCCCATATCAAGTGGTGATGCAGCTAGTCAAGATGCTCTCATGGTGCAGCTGCAGGTCTTTTTGAGTATCTAAGGGCCCATGCCAAATCTTTTCAGCCTCCTGAGGGGGAAGACGCATTGTCGTGCCCTTTTCAAGACTGTGTTGGTGTGTTGAGACCATGATAAATCCTTGGTGATATGGACACCGAGGAACTTGAAGCTCGAGAGCCTCGTCAATGTGAATGGTAAGAATGATGCAGGCTGCTAATACATATTCAAAAATTGGCGAGTTGGCGGTGGGACCATTGTGGTGACTTCTACGTGGAGTAGAGAAATAACAAGTAGGGCACTGTCATACAGTATGTCAGTGTAGCTAGCTAGCATGCTACACTTTTCTAGCTAGCTAATGTTAATGGATGTTCCTACACCATATTGAAAAGATTAGCCAGCTGGCTAGGCTATTGCTGGTCATGAAGCTGGATTTTTCGTAAGCATTTAGGGAAAATTCTGCCACAGATAGACAGGGGAAACCAGTATCTTTGGCATCTATTGTTATCTCCAAAGTTTTGGCATCTTCCCATAAATTGCGGGTGTGAATCCACCATAGAAATAGAAAGAATAACAGGAAACTCCAGTGATATGGATAGCCTTACTATTGAAATGTTTGCACTGGAGATGTGTTTTGTAATGGACATGGTGCAACCTTTGGTAGCCTACTGGCAGGCTATTTGGCTGCGTTACAGCAATGCGTGACTCCTCTCTTTGGCTGGAAAAATGGCTGTGTTTTTCTGTGGCTTGGTGGTGACCTAACATATTCGTTTGTGGTGCTTTCGCCGTAAATCCTATTTGAAATCGGACACTGTGGTGGGATTAACAACAAGACTACCTTTACAACAGTATAAAATACATGTATGTTTGAAGAATTTTAATTATGAGATTACTGTTGTTTTGAATTTGGCACCCTGCACTTCACTGGCTGTTGTCATATCAATCAGTTTACGGGATTGCAGCCCAAAGAGGTATTAACAAGAAATTTGTGGAGTGGTTGAAAAACTATTTTTAATTACTTCAACCTAAGTTTATGTAAACTTCTGACTTCAACTGTAACTAGGAATATAGTAAACAGTAGCAGTGGTGTATATGATGATTCAAAAAAGTTTATGCTAAAAGTGTCAATGCAGAAGTCCGGGTAAATATTTGGTTAAATATTTAACTAACTATTAATCGGTCTTATGGCTTGGGAGGTAGAAGCTGTTCAAGGTTCCTGTTGGTTCCAGACCGCTTTCCATGCGGTAGCAGAGAGAACAGTCAATGATTTGGGTGGCTGGTGTCTTTGACAATTTGTGTGTCTTTGACAACTTCCTCTGACACCGCCTGGTATCGGCTCATAATAATGGTTGGAATGGAGTGTAGTGGATGTAATGGTACCAAATCCTGAAAACCATGTTTTTGATACCATTCCATTTACTCGATTCCATCCATTATTATGAGCCGTTCTCCCCTCTGCAGCCTCCACTGGTATAGAGGTCTTGAATGGTAGGGAGCTCGGCCCCAGTGATGTACTGGGCTGTCTGCACTACCCTCTATAGCACCCTGCGGTCGAATTCCAAATAGTTCCCATATCAAGTGGTGATGCAGCTAGTCAAGATGCTCTCATGGTGCAGCTGCAGGTCTTTTTGAGTATCTAAGGGCCCATGCCAAATCTTTTCAGCCTCCTGAGGGGGAAGACGCATTGTCGTGCCCTTTTCAAGACTGTGTTGGTGTGTTGAGACCATGATAAATCCTTGGTGATATGGACACCGAGGAACTTGAAGCTCGAGAGCCTCGTCAATGTGAATGGTAAGAATGATGCAGGCTGCTAATACATATTCAAAAATTGGCGAGTTGGCGGTGGGACCATTGTGGTGACTTCTACGTGGAGTAGAGAAATAACAAGTAGGGCACTGTCATACAGTATGTCAGTGTAGCTAGCTAGCATGCTACACTTTTCTAGCTAGCTAATGTTAATGGATGTTCCTACACCATATTGAAAAGATTAGCCAGCTGGCTAGGCTATTGCTGGTCATGAAGCTGGATTTTTCGTAAGCATTTAGGGAAAATTCTGCCACAGATAGACAGGGGAAACCAGTATCTTTGGCATCTATTGTTATCTCCAAAGTTTTGGCATCTTCCCATAAATTGCGGGTGTGAATCCACCATAGAAATAGAAAGAATAACAGGAAACTCCAGTGATATGGATAGCCTTACTATTGAAATGTTTGCACTGGAGATGTGTTTTGTAATGGACATGGTGCAACCTTTGGTAGCCTACTGGCAGGCTATTTGGCTGCGTTACAGCAATGCCAAGTCAGCCCTGTCCTCATGCCATGCTTCTCACAGATAGGGGAAGTGAAAAGATAGGCTACAATGGCTTTGTTCTCATGATACACGTCACAAATGATATGTAACAACACCCCGAGAGCATCGGACATGAAATTAAACACCAATACAAAATGTGACAACAGCACAAAATAGATAAACAAGGTCTTGGAATTTTCTTTTGAGGGTGGCTTTTCATTATAGAATAGACACTTGTGATTTCTAGCTGCACCAATTAAAGCAGTGGAGTGGGGTCAAAACAATGTCTTGGGGCTACGGGGGGAGTGTGGTTCCAAAATGCAATCATATCACACTAAAGTTGACCATTAATAAAATAGTTACTAGCAATACTAGCAAAAAAAGTTGAACTTGACAAATTATCCAATGGATTATGACCATTTTCTGGTAAAAAAAAAAGTGCAGGTGCAAAAACACAAGTGTGCAACCTCTATTTTCATTTGCTCCATAGCTCAGGTGAATAATAAACCATAACATGCTAGTGGGTGGTAACATTCAAATAAAACCCAGCCCTGAAAAGAAACGTACGAAAAGTACAAGCACGCCATATCACAGGGCAGGGATCATGTCAAACCCTGATCTGTTTCACCTGTCTTTGTGCTTGTCTCCACCCACCTCCAGGTGTCGCAGATCTTCCCCATTTCTTGCATTTATACCTATAATCTCTGTTTGTCTGTTGCCAGTTCATTTTCTTTCATGAATCCGATCAGCGGTTTAACTGTCTGTTCTAGTTCTTGTTTTCTAGGTTTTTTACGGTTTTGACCTTTCTGCTTGCCTGCTGTTCTGTACCTTGCCACACCAGCCTGGATTATTGACCCCTGTCTGCTCTGACCCTGAGACTGCCTGCCGTTCTGGACCTTTTGAACACTATCTTGATTAATGCCCTTGACCTGTCGTTTGCCTGCCCCTGTATTAGTAATAAACTTTTAAACTGATACTTCGACACTGTCTGCATCTGGGTCTTACCTGAAATATGATAGTACGAACTGTGTCATTTCAGACTTGTTTACGTGCTGCTGTGCATTTTGTGGCTAACCTTACTTTGCTCCCTAAAAACTTTACGGTTTTTACTTTTTAATTACCGTTTATATTTTGAGATTTTACATCACACAAACTGTTTTCATTCAACTTTTTCACTTCGGACGCTTTATCTGGACAAGGGTAATTTCAGTGTAGGAAAGGATTGTCATGACGTTGGCCTGGGGGTAGGTTTATGACAGTCATAAATACCCCCCTTTTTCCTCTCTCTACCCTACTGATGTGACATTTGAAAATCCTTTGGTTAACATAGAGATTCTGGGAACATCAGAAGGTGGGGAGAAATGAACCATATTCTGGTAATCCGACCATATGCGTTAGTATTTAATGAATATGATGTCATTTCGGTTGTCATCTGAGACATTCTCATCAATGATAGGATGACAAACTCTATAGTGGAAAGTCTGCACATTGTAGTTATCGGATTGTTTTTTCAATTTTTCAACTTTTTTCAATTTAAATGTTAAATATTGAATATAAAATTATTGAGATGAAATGTAATTTTAGCTTCCAAATGAAAGATTTGGGTTTTCACAAGGTTGGGGATCTTCTCAATCAGTGGCCCGCCCCTGTGAAGAGACATAGGTTATAAAACTGTGAAAACACACCCTTCTCCCTCCACTATATAAAGCCTTGACGAAAATGTAACCTCCTGTTCCGAGGATGTGTGGACGACGATCCGATGTCAGAATGGTCAGACCTCAGTGTGAGCTTTGGTTGCGAATGGTATGAACTTTTAACTCTTATTCACTACAGAAGTGATACCTCCTAGCCGTTGAGTTAGCAACAGCAACTACAAACGTGGGCTTGGAAATAACAGACAGAGTATACCGTCTACCACACAACAACGTTACTACACGGTATCCAATTTACCACCAGAGACATTCTTCAAAGGACAAAGTACTCTGTTGGGCAACATGGCCTACGGCCTTCCATCAACCACCAACCTACCAAAGAGCAGCTCAGAGTAAATATTTATTGCATTTTCCTTTTCCAAATGAGCAGTAATTTAGAATGCATAAGATACTGTATTTACGATAGAGACATCGCTTCTCACTTTGTTCCTCAGTCTGCCCGCTCTTTCACTCAAACCCAACCCACTCTTCTTTGTGTAACCAGCTGTCATCTATTCCGCCCGCTAGGGACGTTTTCCTTTATGACGTAATTTGTAATCAAGGTATGATTCATTCTGTGTATATGTAATTCTGTGTGATTAGTTGGGTATTTAGTAAATAAATGATTCAACCCAATTTTGTATTGCTGATTCAACTTGTTAGCCAGGGTTTGTGCAGATAACCAAGAATTTACAACTTTCAGATGAGACTGAATTTGTCATGTTTTGTCATTGATTGTCATGTCTTGTCCCTGTGCTTCCCCTTCTATTCGTTTCCCCCTGCAGGTCTTATTAGGTTCTTTCCCTCTTTCTATCCCTCTCTCTCCCCCTCCCTCTCTCCCTCTCTCGCTCTCTCTCTCTATCGTTCTGTTCCTGCTCCCAGCTGTTCCTCATTCTCCTAATTACCTCATTTACTCTTTCACACCTGTCCCCTATTTTGCCCTCTGATTAGAGTCCCTATTTCTCCCTCTGTTTCCGCTTCTGTCCTTGTCGGATCCTTGTTTGATGTTTGCTGTTCTGTTTCCTCGTTCCGTCCTGTCGTGTTTTTGCCTTCTTCAGATGCTGCGTGTGAGCAGGTGTCTAGAGCAGCTACGGCCTGCGCCTTCCCGAAGCGACCCGCAGTCTGTGGTCGCATCTCCAGTTGTTTCCCTCTACTGACTAGAGGGTTTCAGTTTTCCTGTTTTGACTTGGAATAAACTCTGTTTCTGAAAAGTCGCTTTTGGGTCCTCATTCACCTGCATAACAGAAGGATCCGACCAAGAATGGACCCAGCGACTACGGATTCTCGCAACTCAGCCGTCAAGATCCAGGGAGCGATGCTCGGCAGACACGAGCAGGAATTGTTTGCTGCTCGTCATGCCGTTGAGACCCTGGCCGCTCAGGTCTCCGACCTCTCAGGACAGTTTCAGAGTCTCCGTCTCGAGCCACCAGCTACTTCCTGGTCTTCCGAGTCTCCGGAACCTAGGGTTAATAACCCACCATGTTACTCTGGGCAGCCCACTGAGTGCCGCTCCTTTCTCACCCAGTGTGATATTGTGTTCTCTCTCCAGCCCAACACATACTCAAGAGAGAGAGCTCGGATCGCCTACGTCATATCACTCCTTACGGGACGGGCTCGGGAGTGGGGCACAGCTATCTGGGAGGCAAGGGCTGAGTGTACTAACGAGTATCAGAACTTTAAAGAGGAGATGATACGGGTTTTTGATCGTTCAGTTTTTGGGAGGGAGGCATCCAGGGCCCTGGCTTCCCTATGTCAAGGTGATCGATCCATAACGGATTACTCTATAGAGTTTCGCACTCTTGCTGCCTCCAGTGACTGGAACGAGCCGGCGTTGCTCGCTCGTTTTCTGGAGGGACTCCACGCTGAGGTTAAGGATGAGATTCTCTCCCGGGAGGTTCCTTCCAGCGTGGATTATTTGATTGCACTCGCCATCCGCATTGAACGACGGGTAGATCTTCGTCACCGAGCTCGTGGAAGAGAGCTCGCGTTAACGGTGTTCCCCCTCTCCGCATCTCAACCATCTCCTCCCACTGGCTCTGAGATTGAGCCCATGCAGCTGGGAGGTATTCGCATCTCGACTAAGGAGAGGGAACGGAGAATCACCAACCGCCTTTGCTTCTATTGCGGTTCTGCTGGACATTTTGTCATTTCATGTCCAGTTAAAGGCCAGAGCTCATCAGTAAGCGGAGGGCTACTGGTGAGCGCTACTACTCAGGTCTCTCCATCAAGATCCTGTACTACCTTGTCGGTCCATCTACGCTGGACCGGTTCGGCAGCTTCCTGCAGTGCCTTGATAGACTCTGGGGCTGAGGGTTGTTTTATGGACGAAGCATGGGCTCGGAAACATGACATTCCTCTCAGACAGTTAGGGGAGCCCACGCCCATGTTCGCCTTAGATGGTAGTCTTCTCCCCAGTATCATATGTGAGACACTACCTTTAACCCTCACAGTATCTGGTAACCACAGTGAGACCATTTCCTTTTTGATTTTTCGTTCACCTTTTACACCTGTTGTTTTGGGTCATCCCTGGCTAGTATGTCATAATCCTTCTATTAATTGGTCTAGTAATTCTATCCTATCCTGGAACGTTTCTTGTCATGTGAAGTGTTTAATGTCTGCTATCCCTCCTGTTTCTTCTGTCCCCTCTTCTCAGGAGGAACCTGGTGATTTAACAGGAGTGCCGGGGGAATATCATGATCTGCGCACGGTCTTCAGTCGGTCCAGAGCCAACTCCCTTCCTCCTCACCGGTCATATGATTGTTGTATTGATCTCCTTCCGGGGGCCACTCCCCCTCGGGGTAGACTATACTCTCTGTCGGCTCCCGAACGTAAGGCTCTCGAAGATTATCTGTCTGTTTCTCTCGACGCTGGTACCGTTGTGCCTTCTTCCTCTCCCGCCGGAGCGGGGGTTTTTTTTGTTAAGAAGAAGGACGGTACCCTGCGCCCCTGCGTGGATTATCGAGGGCTGAATGACATAACGGTTAACCTGTTAAGACTCTAGGGGCAGTATTTCATTTTTGGATAAAAAGACGTGCCCGTTTTTAGCGCAATATTTTGTCACGAAAAGATGCTCGACTATGCTTGGAATTGATAGTTTTGGAAAGAAGACACTCTGACGTTTCCAGAACTGTAAAGATTTCCACTGTGAGTGCCATAGAACAGAATCTACAGGCAAAACCAAGATGTTTGAGTGACCAGGAAATCAACAGGATTTCTGGAGGCACGTTTTCCATGATCTCCTTATATGGCTGTGAATGCGACAGGAATGAACGGACACTTCCTATCGTTTCCCCAGGTGTCTGCAGCATTGTGACGTATTTGTAGGCATATCATTGGAAGATTGACCATAAGAGCCTACAATTACCAAGTGTCCCACGGTGTCTGCGTGGAAATTGGTGCGCAAAAGTCAGGTACCAGTATTTTTCCATCCGAATCAGAGAAGAATGCACGCTTCCAGGGAAGGGATTTCAATGAAGAGATATAGGACAAAACACCTTGAGGATTGATTCAAACAACGTTTTCCATGTTTCAGTCGATATTATGGAGTTAATTCGGAAAAAGTTTGACGTTTAGGTGACTGAATTTTCGGTTAGTTTCGGTAGCCAAATGCATAGTAACAAAACGGAACGTTGTGTCCTACACAAGCATCTTTCAGGAAAAACTGGACATCTGCTATGTAACTGAGAGTCTCCTCATTGAAACATCTGAAGTTCTTCAAAGGTAAATTATTTTATTTGATCCCTTTGCTGGTTTTTGTGAATGTTGCGTGCTAAATGCTAACGCTAAATGCTAAGCTAGCTATCACCACTCTTACACAAATTATTGATTTTCTCTGGTTCTAAAGCATATTTTGAAAATCTGAGACGACAGGATTGTTAAGAAAAGGATAAGCTTGAGGAGAGGCATATTTATTTCATTTAATTTGCCATTTTCAGAAATCGCTAATTTTGCGTTATGGTAATGAGCTTGAGGTTGTAGTCACGATCCCGGATCCGGGATGGGGCGGACTAAGAGGTTAAGAATCGTTATCCGCTTCCCCTTATGTCGTCAGCCTTCGAGATTCTGCAGGGAGCAAGGTTCTTTACTAAGTTGGACCTTCAACGCTTACCATCTCGTGCGCATCAGAGAGGGGGACGAGTGGAAGATTTAACACTCCGTTAGGGCATTTTGAATACCGGGTTCTGCCGTTCGGTCTCGCTAATGCTCCAGCTGTCTTTCAGGCATTAGTCAATGATGTACTGAGAGACATGCTGAACATCTTTGTTTTCGTTTACCTTGACGATATCCTGATTTTTTTCACCGTCACTCGAGATTCATGTTCAGCACGTTCGACGTGTACTCCAGCGCCTTTTAGAGAATTGTCTCTATGTGAAGGCTGAGAAGTGCGCCTTTCATGTCTCCTCTGTCACATTTCTCGGTTCTGTTATTTCTGCTGAAGGCATTCAGATGGATCCCGCTAAGGTCCAGGCTGTCAGCGATTGGCCCGTCCCTAAGTCACGTGTCGAGTTGCAGCGCTTTCTCGGTTTTGCGAATTTCTATCGGCGTTTCATTCGTAATTTTGGTCAAGTGGCAGCCCCTCTCACAGCCCTTACTTCTGTCAAGTCGTGCTTTAAGTGGTCCGGTTCCGCCCAGGGAGCTTTTGATCTCCTCAAGAGCGTTTTACATCCGCTCCTATCCTTGTTACTCCTGACGTCACTAAACAATTCATTGTCGAGGTTGACGCTTCAGAGGTGGGCGTGGGAGCCATTCTGTCCCAGCGCTTCCATTCTGACGATAAGGTCCATCCTTGCGCGTATTTTTCTCATCGCCTGTCGCCATCGGAACGCAACTATGATGTGGGTAACCGCGAACTGCTCGCCATCCGCTTAGCCCTAGGCGAATGGCGACAGTGGTTGGAGGGGGGCGACCGTTCCTTTTGTCGTTTGGACTGACCATAAGAACCTTGAGTACATCCGTTCTGCCAAACGACTCAATGCTCGCCAAGCTCGTTGGGCGTTGTTTTTCGCTCGTTTCAGTTCGTGATTTCTTATCACCCGGGAAATAAGAACACCAAGCCTGATGCCTTATCTCGTCTCTTCAGTTCTTCTGTAGCTTCTACCGACCCG
Source organism: Oncorhynchus gorbuscha (assembly GCF_021184085.1). NCBI lineage: Eukaryota > Metazoa > Chordata > Actinopteri > Salmoniformes > Salmonidae > Oncorhynchus > Oncorhynchus gorbuscha. The sequence goes on along the minus strand of NW_025747994.1, from coordinate 12,273 downwards.
AGGGATTCTCCCTGAAGGGCGTGTTGTCGGGTTGACTGTCTGGGGAATTGAGAGACAGGTAAAGCAAGCACTCACTCACACTGCGTCGCCGCGCGGTCCTAGTAACCTTCTTTTCGTTCCTGTCTCTACTCGTCTGGCTGTTCTTCAGTGGGCTCACTCTGCCAAGTTAGCTGGCCACCCCGGAGTTCGGGGGACACGCTTGCTTCTATTCGCCAGCGGTTTTGGTGGCCTACTCAGGAGCGTGACATGCGCCGTTTCGTGGCTGCTTGTTCGGACTGCGCGCAGACTAAGTCCGGTAACTCCCCTCCTGCCGGTCGTCTCAGACCGCTTCCCATTCCTTCTCGACCATGGTCTCACATCGCCTTAGACTTTATTACCGATCTGCCTTCGTCTGTGGGGAAGACTGTGATTCTTACGGTTGTCGATAGGTTCTCTAAGGCGGCTCATTTTATTCCCCTCGCTAAGCTTCCTTCCGCTAAGGAGACGGCACAAATCATCATTGAGAATGTGTTCAGAATTCATGGCCTCCCGTTAGACGCCGTTTCGGACAGAGGTCCGCAATTCACGTCACAGTTTTGGAGGGAGTTCTGTCGTTTGATTGGTGCTTCCGTCAGTCTCTCTTCCGGTTTTCATCCCCAGTCTAACGGTCAAGCAGAACGGGCCAATCAGACAATTGGTTGCATATTACGCAGCCTTTCTTTTAGAAACCCTGCGTCTTGGGCAGAACAGCTCCCCTGGGCAGAATACGCTCACAACTCGCTTCCTTCGTCTGCTACCGGGCTATCTCCTTTTCAGAGTAGTCTTGGGTACCAGCCTCCTCTGTTCTCGTCCCAGCTCGCCGAGTCCAGCGTTCCCTCCGCTCAGGCTTTTGTCCAACGTTGTGAGCGCACCTGGAGGAGGGTCAGGTCTGCACTTTGCCGTTACAGGGCGCAGACTGTGAGAGCCGCCAATAAACGTAGAATTAAGAGTCCTAGGTATTGTCGCGGTCAGAGAGTGTGGCTTTCCACTCGTAACCTTCCCCTTACGACAGCTTCTCGCAAGTTGACTCCGCGGTTCATTGGTCCGTTCCGTGTCTCTCAGGTCGTCAATCCTGTCGCGGTGCGACTGCTTCTTCCGCGACATCTTCGTCGCGTCCACCCTGTCTTCCATGTCTCCTGTGTCAAGCCTTTTCTTCGCGCCCCGTTCGTCTCCCCCCCGTCCTTGTCGAGGGCGCACCTATTTACAAGGTACGGAAGATCATGGACATGCGTTCTCGGGGACGTGGTCACCAGTACTTAGTGGATTGGGAGGGTTACGGTCCTGAGGAGAGGAGTTGGGTTCCATCTCGGGACATGCTGGACCGTTCGTTGATTGATGATTTCCTCCGTTGCCGCCAGGGTTCCTCCTCGAGTGCGCCAGGAGGCGCTCGGTGAGTGGGGGGGTACTGTCATGTTTTGTCATTGATTGTCATGTCTTGTCCCTGTGCTTCCCCTTCTATTCGTTTCCCCCTGCTGGTCTTATTAGGTTCTTTCCCTCTTTCTATCCCTCTCTCTCCCCCTCCCTCTCTCCCTCTCTCGCTCTCTCTCTATCGTTCCGTTCCTGCTCCCAGCTGTTCCTCATTCTCCTAACTACCTCATTTACTCTTTCACACCTGTCCCCTATTTTGCCCTCTGATTAGAGTCCCTATTTCTCCCTCTGTTTCCGCTTCTGTCCTTGTCGGATCCTTGTTTGATGTTTGCTGTTCTGTTTCCTCGTTCCGTCCTGTCGTGTTTTTGCCTTCTTCAGATGCTGCGTGTGAGCAGGTGTCTAGAGCAGCTACGGCCTGCGCCTTCCCGAAGCGACCCGCAGTCTGTGGTCGCATCTCCAGTTGTTTCCCTCTACTGACTAGAGGGTTTCAGTTTTCCTGTTTTGACTTGGAATAAACTCTGTTTCTGAAAAGTCGCTTTTGGGTCCTCATTCACCTGCATAACAGAAGGATCCGACCAAGAATGGACCCAGCGACTGGACGGATTCTCGCAACTCAGCCGTCAAGATCCAGGGACGATGCTCGGCAGACACGAGCAGGAATTGTTTGCTGCTCGTCATGCCGTTGAGACCCTGGCCGCTCAGGTCTCCGACCTCTCAGGACAGTTTCAGAGTCTCCGTCTCGAGCCACCAGCTACTTCCTGGTCTTCCGAGTCTCCGGAACCTAGGGTTAATAACCCACCATGTTACTCTGGGCAGCCCACTGAGTGCCGCTCCTTTCTCACCCAGTGTGATATTGTGTTCTCTCTCCAGCCCAACACATACTCAAGAGAGAGCTCGGATCGCCTCGTCATATCACTCCTTACGGGACGGGCTCGGGAGTGGGGCACAGCTATCTGGGAGGCAAGGGCTGAGTGTACTAACGAGTATCAGAACTTTAAAGAGGAGATGATACGGGTTTTTGATCGTTCAGTTTTTGGGAGGGAGGCATCCAGGGCCCTGGCTTCCCTATGTCAAGGTGATCGATCCATAACGGATTACTCTATAGAGTTTCGCACTCTTGCTGCCTCCAGTGACTGGAACGAGCCGGCGTTGCTCGCTCGTTTTCTGGAGGGACTCCACGCTGAGGTTAAGGATGAGATTCTCTCCCGGGAGGTTCCTTCCAGCGTGGATTATTTGATTGCACTCGCCATCCGCATTGAACGACGGGTAGATCTTCGTCACCGAGCTCGTGGAAGAGAGCTCGCGTTAACGGTGTTCCCCCTCTCCGCATCTCAACCATCTCCTCCCACTGGCTCTGAGATTGAGCCCATGCAGCTGGGAGGTATTCGCATCTCGACTAAGGAGAGGGAACGGAGAATCACCAACCGCCTTTGCTTCTATTGCGGTTCTGCTGGACATTTTGTCATTTCATGTCCAGTTAAAGGCCAGAGCTCATCAGTAAGCGGAGGGCTACTGGTGAGCGCTACTACTCAGGTCTCTCCATCAAGATCCTGTACTACCTTGTCGGTCCATCTACGCTGGACCGGTTCGGCAGCTTCCTGCAGTGCCTTGATAGACTCTGGGGCTGAGGGTTGTTTTATGGACAAAGCATGGGCTCGGAAACATGACATTCCTCTCAGACAGTTAGGGAGCCCACGCCCATGTTCGCCTTAGATGGTAGTCTTCTCCCCAGTATCATATGTGAGACACTACCTTTAACCCTCACAGTATCTGGTAACCACAGTGAGACCATTTCCTTTTTGATTTTTCGTTCACCTTTTACACCTGTTGTTTTGGGTCATCCCTGGCTAGTATGTCATAATCCTTCTATTAATTGGTCTAGTAATTCTATCCTATCCTGGAACGTTTCTTGTCATGTGAAGTGTTTAATGTCTGCTATCCCTCCTGTTTCTTCTGTCCCCTCTTCTCAGGAGGAACCTGGTGATTTAACAGGAGTGCCGGGGGAATATCATGATCTGCGCACGGTCTTCAGTCGGTCCAGAGCCAACTCCCTTCCTCCTCACCGGTCATATGATTGTTGTATTGATCTCCTTCCGGGGGTTCACTCCCCCTCGGGGTAGACTATACTCTCTGTCGGCTCCCGAACGTAAGGCTCTCGAAGATTATCTGTCTGTTTCTCTCGACGCTGGTACCGTTGTGCCTTCTTCCTCTCCCGCCGGAGCAATGTTTTTTTGTTAAGAAGAAGGACGGTACCCTGCGCCCCTGCGTGGATTATCGAGGGCTGAATGACATAACGGTTAACCTGTTAAGACTCTAGGGGCAGTATTTCATTTTTGGATAAAAAGACGTGCCCGTTTTTAGCGCAATATTTTGTCACGAAAAGATGCTCGACTATGCTTGGAATTGATAGTTTTGGAAAGAAGACACTCTGACGTTTCCAGAACTGTAAAGATTTCCACTGTGAGTGCCATAGAACAGAATCTACAGGCAAAACCAAGATGTTTGAGTGACCAGGAAATCAACAGGATTTCTGGAGGCACGTTTTCCATGATCTCCTTATATGGCTGTGAATGCGACAGGAATGAACGGACACTTCCTATCGTTTCCCCCAGGTGTCTGCAGCATTGTGACGTATTTGTAGGCATATCATTGGAAGATTGACCATAAGAGCCTACAATTACCAAGTGTCCCGCACGGTGTCTGCGTGGAAATTGGTGCGCAAAAGTCAGGTACCAGTATTTTTCCATCCGAATCAGAGAAGAATGCACGCTTCCAGGGAAGGGATTTCAATGAAGAGATATAGGACAAAACACCTTGAGGATTGATTCAAACAACGTTTTCCATGTTTCAGTCGATATTATGGAGTTAATTCGGAAAAAAGTTTGACGTTTAGGTGACTGAATTTTCGGTTAGTTTCGGTAGCCAAATGCATAGTAACAAAACGGAACGTTGTGTCCTACACAAGCATCTTTCAGGAAAAACTGGACATCTGCTATGTAACTGAGAGTCTCCTCATTGAAACATCTGAAGTTCTTCAAAGGTAAATTATTTTATTTGATCCCTTTGCTGGTTTTTGTGAATGTTGCGTGCTAAATGCTAACGCTAAATGCTAAGCTAGCTATCACCACTCTTACACAAATTATTGATTTTCTCTGGTTCTAAAGCATATTTTGAAAATCTGAGACGACAGGATTGTTAAGAAAAGGATAAGCTTGAGGAGAGGCATATTTATTTCATTTAATTTGCCATTTTCAGAAATCGCTAATTTTGCGTTATGGTAATGAGCTTGAGGTTGTAGTCACGATCCCGGATCCGGGATGGGGCGGACTAAGAGGTTAAGAATCGTTATCCGCTTCCCCTTATGTCGTCAGCCTTCGAGATTCTGCAGGGAGCAAGGTTCTTTACTAAGTTGGACCTTCGTAACGCTTACCATCTCGTGCGCATCAGAGAGGGGGACGAGTGGAAGACGGCGTTTAACACTCCGTTAGGGCATTTTGAATACCGGGTTCTGCCGTTCGGTCTCGCTAATGCTCCAGCTGTCTTTCAGGCATTAGTCAATGATGTACTGAGAGACATGCTGAACATCTTTGTTTTCGTTTACCTTGACGATATCCTGATTTTTTTCACCGTCACTCGAGATTCATGTTCAGCACGTTCGACGTGTACTCCAGCGCCTTTTAGAGAATTGTCTCTATGTGAAGGCTGAGAAGTGCGCCTTTCATGTCTCCTCTGTCACATTTCTCGGTTCTGTTATTTCTGCTGAAGGCATTCAGATGGATCCCGCTAAGGTCCAGGCTGTCAGCGATTGGCCCGTCCCTAAGTCACGTGTCGAGTTGCAGCGCTTTCTCGGTTTTGCGAATTTCTATCGGCGTTTCATTCGTAATTTTGGTCAAGTGGCAGCCCCTCTCACAGCCCTTACTTCTGTCAAGTCGTGCTTTAAGTGGTCCGGTTCCGCCCAGGGAGCTTTTGATCTCCTCAAGAAGCGTTTTACATCCGCTCCTATCCTTGTTACTCCTGACGTCACTAAACAATTCATTGTCGAGGTTGACGCTTCAGAGGTGGGCGTGGGAGCCATTCTGTCCCAGCGCTTCCATTCTGACGATAAGGTCCATCCTTGCGCGTATTTTTCTCATCGCCTGTCGCCATCGGAACGCAACTATGATGTGGGTAACCGCGAACTGCTCGCCATCCGCTTAGCCCTAGGCGAATGGCGACAGTGGTTGGAGGGGGCGACCGTTCCTTTTGTCGTTTGGACTGACCATAAGAACCTTGAGTACATCCGTTCTGCCAAACGACTCAATGCTCGCCAAGCTCGTTGGGCGTTGTTTTTCGCTCGTTTCGAGTTCGTGATTTCTTATCACCCGGGAAATAAGAACACCAAGCCTGATGCCTTATCTCGTCTCTTCAGTTCTTCTGTAGCTTCTACCGACCCGAGGGGATTCTCCCTGAAGGGCGTGTTGTCGGGTTGACTGTCTGGGGAATTGAGAGACAGGTAAAGCAAGCACTCACTCACACTGCGTCGCCGCGCGCTTGTCCTAGTAACCTTCTTTTCGTTCCTGTCTCTACTCGTCTGGCTGTTCTTCAGTGGGCTCACTCTGCCAAGTTAGCTGGCCACCCCGGAGTTCGGGGTACGCTTGCTTCTATTCGCCAGCGGTTTTGGTGGCCTACTCAGGAGCGTGACATGCGCCGTTTCGTGGCTGCTTGTTCGGACTGCGCGCAGACTAAGTCCGGTAACTCCCCTCCTGCCGGTCGTCTCAGACCGCTTCCCATTCCTTCTCGACCATGGTCTCACATCGCCTTAGACTTTATTACCGATCTGCCTTCGTCTGTGGGGAAGACTGTGATTCTTACGGTTGTCGATAGGTTCTCTAAGGCGGCTCATTTTATTCCCCTCGCTAAGCTTCCTTCCGCTAAGGAGACGGCACAAAACATCATTGAGAATCTGTTCAGAATTCATGGCCTCCCGTTAGACGCCGTTTCGGACAGAGGTCCGCAATTCACGTCACAGTTTTGGAGGGAGTTCTGTCGTTTGATTGGTGCTTCCGTCAGTCTCTCTTCCGGTTTTCATCCCCAGTCTAACGGTCAAGCAGAACGGGCCAATCAGACAATTGGTTGCATATTACGCAGCCTTTCTTTTAGAAACCCTGCGTCTTGGGCAGAACAGCTCCCCTGGGCAGAATACGCTCACAACTCGCTTCCTTCGTCTGCTACCGGGCTATCTCCTTTTCAGAGTAGTCTTGGGTACCAGCCTCCTCTGTTCTCGTCCCAGCTCGCCGAGTCCAGCGTTCCCTCCGCTCAGGCTTTTGTCCAACGTTGTGAGCGCACCTGGAGGAGGGTCAGGTCTGCACTTTGCCGTTACAGGGCGCAGACTGTGAGAGCCGCCAATAAACGTAGAATTAAGAGTCCTAGGTATTGTCGCGGTCAGAGAGTGTGGCTTTCCACTCGTAACCTTCCCCTTACGACAGCTTCTCGCAAGTTGACTCCGCGGTTCATTGGTCCGTTCCGTGTCTCTCAGGTCGTCAATCCTGTCGCGGTGCGACTGCTTCTTCCGCGACATCTTCGTCGCGTCCACCCTGTCTTCCATGTCTCCTGTGTCAAGCCTTTTATTCGCGCCCCGTTCGTCTCCCCCCGTCCTTGTCGAGGGCGCACCTATTTACAAGGTACGGAAGATCATGGACATGCGTTCTCGGGACGTGGTCACCAGTACTTAGTGGATTGGGAGGGTTACGGTCCTGAGGAGAGGAGTTGGGTTCCATCTCGGGACATGCTGGACCGTTCGTTGATTGATGATTTCCTCCGTTGCCGCCAGGGTTCCTCCTCGAGTGCGCCAGGAGGCGCTCGGTGAGTGGGGGGGTACTGTCATGTTTTGTCATTGATTGTCATGTCTTGTCCCTGTGCTTCCCCTTCTATTCGTTTCCCCTGCTGGTCTTATTAGGTTCTTTCCCTCTTTCTATCCCTCTCTCTCCCCCTCCCTCTCTCCCTCTCTCGCTCTCTCTCTATCGTTCCGTTCCTGCTCCCAGCTGTTCCTCATTCTCCTAACTACCTCATTTACTCTTTCACACCTGTCCCCTATTTTGCCCTCTGATTAGAGTCCCTATTTCTCCCTCTGTTTCCGCTTCTGTCCTTGTCGGATCCTTGTTTGATGTTTGCTGTTCTGTTTCCTCGTTCCGTCCTGTCGTGTTTTTGCCTTCTTCAGATGCTGCGTGTGAGCAGGTGTCTAGAGCAGCTACGGCCTGCGCCTTCCCGAAGCGACCCGCAGTCTGTGGTCGCATCTCCAGTTGTTTCCCTCTACTGACTAGAGGGTTTCAGTTTTCCTGTTTTGACTTGGAATAAACTCTGTTTCTGAAAAGTCGCTTTTGGGTCCTCATTCACCTGCATAACAGAATTAAGATGACTAATGATGACTAATGATTAATATTGATTGCTAGTGATGTAAAATATTACTAGGTCTTTAAGAGTTTATACGGAAGATAACTGCTCTAGAAATATTATTTTGTGGTGCCCCGACTTTCTAGTTAATTAATTACATTTATATGATTACCTCAATCAGGTAATATTAATTACAGAGAAAGGATTTTATAGGATAAATCAAATCAAATCAAATCAATTCAAATCAAATAGCATGTCATATCACTTAATCCAGCATAGCCAAAGACACGACATGATGAAACATCGTCTGTGCCACCAGTAAGTACAGATAGTAGTATACATCCTCTCGCACGGTCCCCAGCAGCAGGAAAACTTTCTCATGGCTTCTGGAGGGAAATGCTGTAGGAAAGCTCAACCGGTGTCGCTCATTCAGCCGACATAAACTTTCAACCGGTTCTCCCCATTAAGCAGCGAGTCGGAGTCAGAGGCCGATTCTTCTCTGGTCTCCACTCCTCCCGTTACAGGGTCTGAGACGCCGAAGCCTCCCACCATTAACTCTGACAAATTGAAAACCCTAGTCACTGGCGACTCTATTTTCAGTCTCTCGGTCCCAGCTTTGATGCACCTGTTTGACCTAATACCTATGTATTAGACAAATCATCCAGCGATCATACACTGTTTACCAGGGGGCAGGGCTACCGACGTTAAGGCTAATCTGAAGATGGTGCTGGCTAAAGCTAAAACTGGCGAGTGTAGAGAGTATAGAGATATTGTTATCCACGTTGGCACCAACAATGTTAGGATGAAACAGTCAGAGGTCACCAAGCGCAACATTGCTTCAGCGTGTAAATCAGCTAGAAAGATGTGTTGGCATCGAGTAATTGTCTCTGGCACCCTCCCAGTTAGGGGGAGTCATGAGCTCTACAGCAGAGTCTCACAACTCAATCGCTGGTTGAAAACTGTTTTCTGCCCCTCCCAAAAGATAGAATTTGTAGATATTGGCCCTCTTCTGGCCTGGTTTAGAAACAAAGAGATCTTCTGTTGAATCTGACAATTAATCTTGATAGTTGTACATTCGTCTCAAATAAAACTGTGAAGGACCTCGGTGTTACTCTAGACCCTGATCTGTCTTTTGACGAACATATCAAGACTGTTTCAAGGACAGCTTTATTCCATCTACGTAAGATTGCAAAAATCAGAAGCTTTCAGTCCAAAGAAGATGCAAAAAAATGTATCCATGCTTTTTTCACTTCTAGGTTAAACTAATGCAATGCTCTACTTTCCGGCTACCCGGATAAAGCACTAAATAAACTTCAGGTAGTGCTAAACATGGCTGCTAGAATCTTGACTAGAACCAATAAATTTGATCATATTACTCCAGTTCTAGCCTCTCTACACTGGCTTCCTGTTAAGGCAAGTGCTGATTTCAAGGTTTTCCTGCTAACCTACAAAGCATTACATGGTCTTGCTCCTACCTATTTTTCAGATTTGGACCTGCTGTACATACCTACCTGTACGCTATGGTCACAAGACGTAGGCCTCCTTACTGTCCCTAGAATTTCTAAGCAAACAGCTTGTGGCAGGGCTTTCTCCTATAGAGCTCAATTTTTATTGAATGGTCTGCCTATCCATGTGAGAGACACAGACTCGGTCTCAACCTTTAAGTCTTTATTGAAGACTCATCTCTTCAGTAGGTCCTATTATTGAGTGTAGTCTGGCCCAAGAGTGTGAAGGTGAACGGAATGGCACTGGAGCAACGAACCGCCCTTGCTGTCTCTGCCTGGCTGGTTCCCCTCTCTCCTCTGGGATTCTCTTCCTCCAACCCTATTACAGGGGCTGAGTCACTGGCTTACTGGTGTCACTGGTGCTCATCCATGCCATCCCTAGGAGCGGTGCGTCACTTGAGTGGGTTGAGTCACTGACGTGATCTTCCTGTCCCGGGTCGGTGCCCCCCCTGTGTTGTGCCGTGGGGGAGATCTTTGTGGGCTATACTCAGCCTTGTCTCAGGATGGTAAGTTGGTGGATGAAGATATCCCTCTAGTTATGTGGGGGCTGTGCTTTGGCAGTGTGGGGTGGGGTTATATCCTGCTTGTTTGGCCCTGTCCTGGGGTATCGTCGGCCGGAGCCACAGTGTCTCCCGACCCCTCCTGTCTCAGTCTCCAGTATTTATGCTGCAGTAGCTTATGTGTCGAGGTGCTAGGGCCAGTCTGTTCTATCAGGAGTATTTTTCCTTTCTTTTCTGGTGTCCTGTGTGAATTTATGTATGCTCTCTCTAATTCTCTCTTTTTCTTTCTCTTTCTTCTTTCTCTCTCTCATAGGACATGAGTCCTAGTACCATGCCGCAGGACTACCTGGCCTGATGACTCCTTGCTGTCCCCAGTCCACCTGGCCATGCTGCTGCTCCAGTTTCAACTTTTCTGCCTGCGGCTATGGAACGCTGACCTGTTCACCGGACGTGCTACCTGTCCCAGACCTGCTGTTTTCAACTCTCTAGAGACAGCAGGAGAAGTAGAGATACTCTGAATGATTGGCTATGAAAAGCCAACTGACATTTACTCCTGAGGTGCTGACCTGTTGCAGCCTCGACAACTACTGTGATTATTATTATTTGACCCTGCTGGTCATCTATGAACATTTGAACATCTTGGCCATTTTCTGTTATAATCTCCACCCGGCACAGCCAGAAGAGGACTGGCCACCCCTCATAGCCTGGTTCCGCTCTTGGTTTCTTCCTAGGTTCTGGTCTTTCTAGGGAGTTTTTCCTAGCCACCATGCTTCTACACCTGCTTTGCTTGCTGTTTAGGTTTTTAGGCTGGGTTTCTGTAAGGCACTTTGTGACATCAGCTGATGTAAGAAGGGCTTTATAAATACATTTGATTGGTTTGATTGATTGATTCTTGAGTCCCTGGATCTAAATCTACTGATCTGCTATACTTTTACATGACCGTTTCATTGTTGGCTATCAAAACAAAAGCAGTGCTTTCTGTTAACTTTATCTGATAAATTGACTGCATAGGTTACTGCTTTTGTTCAGCTTCAACATATCTGTTTGTATACATCACCACCACTGTGTTATGTTGTGTTATAGACAATATTTACTGCAGTAGAAACAGTTGTATTCAGCCCACATCATTGCATTCAGCAATAAATGCCCTTACTGTAATGACTATTTCATCAAGCCAACCCCGTTCACCCACCTAATCTACAGTATCTTTATATAGGAAAACGTATGGTAAGAAATAAACATGTTTGTCATATAATTACAGTGGAGAACAGAAGAATGATAAGGCCTCAGTGCTGAAAAAAACAATTAGATTGAAAAGTCACCAATAATTTAATCAGGCCCATACTTAGTGCAGACTAAATGGCCACATTAACCTTGAGCAGGCACTGTTCAGTGCTATTTGTTTGCATGTGCCTAATGAACTGTCAAAAGCGAGGAAAGGTCTCCAAATACACGGTCCTGGTAGACCCTTATTACTATGGACACGCTAAGTAATGAGGTGGATGAGGCTGGTGTATGCGCATTGTCGGGACCTGTCATATTCTCTCCATTACAACGTCTTTCAGAGAACCATTCTGCAGCGTGAGAGCTCGGGATGAGCTGCTGATGACAAATAATGGGCTCATTTGGGGCAGAGATATAAAATGGGGCCTTTGGACACTGTCTGAGGACATGGATGTCACTTGTTGACAGGGTAAAGGGTGTAGCTATTAAACTTACAGCTTCCAAATAATTGCTGCTGAGAGTCTATTTCCCCAATATACCTCTTATGGAACTTTAGGAGGGAAGGTCCTTCTGACCTCCATTTCTCCAGACTGTGACACAGAGAGATAGAGGTCCTGAAGTGGGGCAATGAATACTGATTGGAGTCTAATATGGCTTTTCTGGGTAATTATACCCATTGAAAAGTGCTTTTAAAACACCAAAAAGTATCCCGTCTTTAAAGCTTGGGTCAAATGCTTGGTATAAAGGATGGTGTATTTGGGGAATAGATAAACAGTTTTGATGGAGTAGACTACATTTAAACAACAGAAACATACAGAATTATCCATGATGTAAGTGCAATGCATTCTTCAGTACATTCTCCCATTTCACCTAGACTGTAGAATGATATGCCAAATTGATATGTGGAGTCCTGCCACACGATCTCCATTAAAATTGGTGTCAAAAGGCTGCAAAACGTAATATCAGCCCTGCTCTTGAGGCTGCCTATTCAAATTGATGGTGACCAAAAAACTCTGATCTGATGCCCATCTTTTCATGGCCTTCATATCCCAAAGAGTGCTTACTACACTGCTCAAAAAAATAAAGGGAACACTTAAACAACACAATGTAACTCCAAGTCAATCACACTTCTGTGAAATCAAACTGTCCACTTAGGAAGCAACACTGATTGACAATAAATTTCACATGCTGTTGTGCAAATGGAATAGACAACAGGTGGAAATTATAGGCAATTAGCAAGACACCCCCAATAAAGTAGTGGTTCTGCAGGTGGTTACCACAGACCACTT
>NW_025747993.1:0-42338 GCF_021184085.1 Oncorhynchus gorbuscha | reverse complement strand
TAGTAGAGTTAGACTGATAGACTGGTAGAGTTAGACTGGTAGAGTTAGACTGATAGAGTTAGACTGATAGAGTTAGACTGATAGACGTGGTCCTTCTGTAGCTCAGTTGGTAGAGCATGGCGCTTGTAACGCCAGGGTAGTGGGTTCGATCCCCGGGACCACCCATACGTAGAATGTATGCACACATGACTGTAAGTCGCTTTGGATAAAAGCGTCTGCTAAATGGCATATATTATTATATTATGATAGAGTTAGACTGATAGACTGATAGAGTTATACTGGTAGAGTTAGACTGATAGAGTTAGACTGATAGAGTTATACTGATAGAGTTAGACCGATAGAGTTAGACTGATAGAGTTAGACTGGTAGACTGATAGAGTTAGACTGATAGAGTTAGACTGATAGACTGATAGAGTTAGACTGATAGAGTTAGACTGATAGAGATAGACTGATAGAGTTAGACTGGTAGAGTTAGACTGGTAGAGTTAGACTGATAGAGTTAGACTGATAGACTGATAGAGTTAGACTGATAGACTGGTAGAGTTAGACTGATAGAGTTAGACTGGTAGAGTTAGACTGGTAGAGTTATACTGGTAGAGTTAGACTGATAGAGTTAGACTGATAGAGTTAGACTGATAGAGTTAGACTGATAGAGTTAGACTGATAGACTGGTAGAGTTAGACTGATAGAGTTAGACTGGTAGAGTTAGACTGGTAGAGTTAGACTGATAGAGTTAGACTGGTAGAGTTAGACTGGTAGAGTTAGACTGATAGAGTTAGACTGATAGACTGGTAGAGTTAGACTGATAGAGTTAGACTGGTAGAGTTAGACTGGTAGAGTTAGACTGATAGAGTTAGACTGATAGACTGATAGAGTTAGACTGATAGAGTTAGACTGGTAGAGTTAGACTGGTAGAGTTAGACTGATAGAGATAGACTGATAGAGTTAGACTGATAGAGTTAGACTGATAGAGTTAGACTGGTAGAGTTAGACTGATAGAGTTAGACTGGTAGAGTTAGACTGATAGACTGATAGAGTTAGACTGATAGAGTTAGACTGATAGACTGGTAGAGTTGGACTGGTAGAGTTAGACTGGTAGAGTTAGACTGATAGAGTTAGACTGGTAGAGTTAGACTGATAGAGTTAGACTGATAGAGTTAGACTGGTAGAGTTAGACTGGTAGACTGGTAGAGTTAGACTGATAGAGTTAGACTGGTAGAGTTAGACTGATAGAGTTAGACTGATAGAGTTAGACTGGTAGAGTTAGACTGGTAGACTGATAGAGTTAGACTGAAAGAGTTAGACTGATAGAGTTAGACTGGTAGAGTTAGACTGATAGAGTTAAACTGGTAGAGTTAGACTGGTAGAGTTATACTGGTAGAGTTAGACTGATAGAGATAGACTGATAGAGTTAGACTGGTAGACTGAAAGAGTTAGACTGATAGACTGGTAGAGTTAGACTAGTAGAGTTAGACTAGTAGAGTTAGACTGGTAGAGTTAGACTGGTAGAGTTAGACTGGTAGAGTTAGACTGATAGACTGGTAGAGTTAGACTAGTAGAGTTAGACTAGTAGAGTTAGACTGGTAGAGTTAGACTGGTAGAGTTAGACTGGTAGAGTTAGACTGATAGACTGGTAGAGTTAGACTAGTAGAGTTAGACTGGTAGAGTTAGACTGGTAGAGTTAGACTGGTAGAGTTAGACTAGTAGAGTTAGACTGGTAGAGTTAGACTGGTAGAGTTAGACTGGTAGAGATAGACTGATAGAGTTAGACTGGTAGAGTTAGACTGATAGAGTTAGACTGATAGAGTTAGACTGGTAGAGTTAGACTGATAGAGTTAGACTGGTAGAGTTAGACTGGTAGAGTTATACTGGTAGAGTTAGACTGATAGAGTTAGACTGATAGAGTTAGACTGATAGACTGATAGAGTTAGACTGATAGAGTTAGACTGATAGAGTTAGACTGATAGACTGGTAGAGTTAGACTGATAGAGTTAGACTGGTAGAGTTAGACTGGTAGAGTTAGACTGATAGAGTTAGACTGGTAGAGTTAGACTGGTAGAGTTAGACTGATAGAGTTAGACTGATAGACTGATAGAGTTAGACTGGTAGAGTTAGACTGATAGACTGATAGAGTTAGACTGAAAGAGTTAGACTGAAAGAGTTAGACTGATAGAGTTAGACTGGTAGAGTTAGACTGATAGAGTTAGACTGGTAGAGTTAGACTGGTAGAGTTAGACTGATAGAGTTAGACTGATAGAGTTAGACTGATAGAGTTAGACTGGTAGAGTTAGACTGATAGAGATAGACTGATAGAGTTAGACTGATAGAGTTAGACTGATAGACTGATAGAGTTAGACTGATAGAGTTAGACTGATAGAGTTAGACTGATAGACTGGTAGAGTTGGACTGGTAGAGTTAGACTGGTAGAGTTAGACTGATAGAGTTAGACTGGTAGAGTTAGACTGATAGAGTTAAACTGGTAGAGTTAGACTGATAGAGTTAGACTGATAGAGTTAGACTGGTAGAGTTAGACTGGTAGACTGATAGAGTTAGACTGAAAGAGTTAGACTGATAGAGTTAGACTGGTAGAGTTAGACTGATAGAGTTAAACTGGTAGAGTTAGACTGATAGAGTTAGACTGGTAGAGTTAGACTGGTAGAGTTAGACTAGTAGAGTTAGACTGGTAGAGTTAGACTAGTAGAGTTAGACTGGTAGAGCTAGACTGGTAGAGTTAGACTGGTAGAGTTAGACTAGTAGAGTTAGACTGGTAGAGTTAGACTAGTAGAGTTAGACTGGTAGAGATAGACTGATAGAGTTAGACTGGTAGAGTTAGACTGATAGACTGGTAGAGTTAGACTGATAGAGTTAGACTGGTAGAGTTAGACTGGTAGAGTTAGACTGGTAGAGTTAAACTGATAGAGTTAGACTGATAGAGTTAGACTGATAGACTGGTAGAGTTAGACTGGTAGAGTTAGACTGATAGAGTTAGACTGATAGAGTTAGACTGGTAGAGTTATACTGGTAGAGTTAGACTGATAGAGTTAGACTGATAGAGTTAGACTGATAGAGTTAGACTGATAGAGTTAGACTGATAGAGTTAGACTGATAGACTGGTAGAGTTAGACTGATAGAGTTAGACTGGTAGAGTTAGACTGGTAGAGTTAGACTGATAGAGTTAGACTGGTAGAGTTAGACTGGTAGAGTTAGACTGATAGAGTTAGACTGATAGACTGGTAGAGTTAGACTGATAGAGTTAGACTGGTAGAGTTAGACTGGTAGAGTTAGACTGATAGAGTTAGACTGATAGACTGATAGAGTTAGACTGATAGAGTTAGACTGGTAGAGTTAGACTGGTAGAGTTAGACTGATAGAGATAGACTGATAGAGTTAGACTGATAGAGTTAGACTGATAGAGTTAGACTGGTAGAGTTAGACTGATAGAGTTAGACTGGTAGAGTTAGACTGATAGACTGATAGAGTTAGACTGATAGAGTTAGACTGATAGACTGGTAGAGTTGGACTGGTAGAGTTAGACTGGTAGAGTTAGACTGATAGAGTTAGACTGGTAGAGTTAGACTGATAGAGTTAGACTGATAGAGTTAGACTGGTAGAGTTAGACTGGTAGACTGGTAGAGTTAGACTGATAGAGTTAGACTGGTAGAGTTAGACTGATAGAGTTAGACTGATAGAGTTAGACTGGTAGAGTTAGACTGGTAGACTGATAGAGTTAGACTGAAAGAGTTAGACTGATAGAGTTAGACTGGTAGAGTTAGACTGATAGAGTTAAACTGGTAGAGTTAGACTGGTAGAGTTATACTGGTAGAGTTAGACTGATAGAGATAGACTGATAGAGTTAGACTGGTAGACTGAAAGAGTTAGACTGATAGACTGGTAGAGTTAGACTAGTAGAGTTAGACTAGTAGAGTTAGACTGGTAGAGTTAGACTGGTAGAGTTAGACTGGTAGAGTTAGACTGATAGACTGGTAGAGTTAGACTAGTAGAGTTAGACTAGTAGAGTTAGACTGGTAGAGTTAGACTGGTAGAGTTAGACTGGTAGAGTTAGACTGATAGACTGGTAGAGTTAGACTAGTAGAGTTAGACTGGTAGAGTTAGACTGGTAGAGTTAGACTGGTAGAGTTAGACTAGTAGAGTTAGACTGGTAGAGTTAGACTGGTAGAGTTAGACTGGTAGAGATAGACTGATAGAGTTAGACTGGTAGAGTTAGACTGATAGAGTTAGACTGATAGAGTTAGACTGGTAGAGTTAGACTGATAGAGTTAGACTGGTAGAGTTAGACTGGTAGAGTTATACTGGTAGAGTTAGACTGATAGAGTTAGACTGATAGAGTTAGACTGATAGACTGATAGAGTTAGACTGATAGAGTTAGACTGATAGAGTTAGACTGATAGACTGGTAGAGTTAGACTGATAGAGTTAGACTGGTAGAGTTAGACTGGTAGAGTTAGACTGATAGAGTTAGACTGGTAGAGTTAGACTGGTAGAGTTAGACTGATAGAGTTAGACTGATAGACTGATAGAGTTAGACTGGTAGAGTTAGACTGATAGACTGATAGAGTTAGACTGAAAGAGTTAGACTGAAAGAGTTAGACTGATAGAGTTAGACTGGTAGAGTTAGACTGATAGAGTTAGACTGGTAGAGTTAGACTGGTAGAGTTAGACTGATAGAGTTAGACTGATAGAGTTAGACTGATAGAGTTAGACTGGTAGAGTTAGACTGATAGAGATAGACTGATAGAGTTAGACTGATAGAGTTAGACTGATAGACTGATAGAGTTAGACTGATAGAGTTAGACTGATAGAGTTAGACTGATAGACTGGTAGAGTTGGACTGGTAGAGTTAGACTGGTAGAGTTAGACTGATAGAGTTAGACTGGTAGAGTTAGACTGATAGAGTTAAACTGGTAGAGTTAGACTGATAGAGTTAGACTGATAGAGTTAGACTGGTAGAGTTAGACTGGTAGACTGATAGAGTTAGACTGAAAGAGTTAGACTGATAGAGTTAGACTGGTAGAGTTAGACTGATAGAGTTAAACTGGTAGAGTTAGACTGATAGAGTTAGACTGGTAGAGTTAGACTAGTAGAGTTAGACTGGTAGAGTTAGACTAGTAGAGTTAGACTGGTAGAGCTAGACTGGTAGAGTTAGACTGGTAGAGTTAGACTAGTAGAGTTAGACTGGTAGAGTTAGACTAGTAGAGTTAGACTGGTAGAGATAGACTGATAGAGTTAGACTGGTAGAGTTAGACTGATAGACTGGTAGAGTTAGACTGATAGAGTTAGACTGGTAGAGTTAGACTGGTAGAGTTAGACTGGTAGAGTTAAACTGATAGAGTTAGACTGATAGAGTTAGACTGATAGACTGGTAGAGTTAGACTGGTAGAGTTAGACTGATAGAGTTAGACTGATAGAGTTAGACTGGTAGACTAGTAGAGTTAGACTGATAGAGTTAGACTGATAGACTGGTAGAGTTAGACTGATAGACTGATAGAGTTAGACTGATAGAGTTAGACTGGTAGAGTTAGACTGATAGAGTTAGACTGATAGACTGGTAGAGTTAGACTGATAGAGTTAGACTGATAGACTGGTAGAGTTAGACTGATAGACTGATAGAGTTAGACTGGTAGAGTTAGACTGGTAGACTGGTAAAGTTAGACTGATAGACTGATAGAGTTAGACTGATAGAGTTAGACTGGTAGAGTTAGACTGGTAGAGTTAGACTGGTAGAGTTAGACTGATAGAGTTAGACTGATAGACTGGTAGAGTTAGACTGATAGTGATAGACTGATAGAGTTAGACTGATAGAGTTAGACTGGTAGAGTTAGACGAGTAGAGTTAGACTGATAGAGTTAGACTGGTAGAGTTAGACTGATAGAGTTAGACTGATAGACTGATAGAGTTAGACTGGTAGAGTTAGACTGATAGACTGATAGAGTTAGACTGATAGACTGATAGAGTTAGACTGATAGACTGATAGAGTTAGACTGGTAGAGTTAGACTGGTAGACTGATAGAGTTAGACTGATAGAGTTAGACTGGTAGAGTTAGACTGATAGAGTTAGACTGATAGAGTTAGACTGGTAGAGTTAGACTGATAGAGTTAGACTAGTAGAGTTAGACTGATAGAGTTAGACTGGTAGAGTTAGACTGGTAGAGTTAGACTGATGAACCTTCGGTTGATGGTCGCTGTTCCATCCGTAATAAGCCCTTCTCCTGTCGGCGTGACGACCGTGGAGCGTGGGCGGGGTTCTGGGCGTAGCTCAGTGTGTTGCCGCGGGGACTGGATCTGGGCGGAGTCTGTCTGGTCGGTGAGCGGACCGCTGATGGTCCGACGGCGATTCATGATATCATCATCAGACCCGAGACCACCTGACCCGGCCTGGCGACGCAACGCCGCCGGACTAACCTGCCGGATTATACACACATTACACATGAGACCCCAGACCACCTGACCCGGCCTGGCGACGCAACGCCGCCGGACTAACCTGCCGGATTATACACACATTACACATGAGACCCCAGACCACCTGACCCGGCCTGGCGACGCAACGCCGCCGGACTAACCTGCCGGATTATACACACATTACACATGAGACCCCAGACCACCTGACCCGGCCTGGCGACGCAACGCCGCCGGACTAACCTGCCGGATTATACACACATTACACATGAGACCCCAGACCACCTGACCCGGCCTGGCGACGCAACGCCGCCGGACTAACCTGCCGGATTATACACACATTACACATGAGACCCCAGACCACCTGACCCGGCCTGGCGACGCAACGCCGCCGGACTAACCTGCCGGATTATACACACATTACACATGAGACCCCAGACCACCTGACCCGGCCTGGCGGCGCAACGCCGCCGGACTAACCTGCCGGATTATACACACATTACACATGAGACCCCAGACCACCTGACCCGGCCTGGCGACGCAACGCCGCCGGACTAACCTGCCGGATTATACACACATTACACATGAGACCCCAGACCACCTGACCCGGCCTGGCGACGATTACACATGAGACCCCAGACCACCTGACCCGGCCTGGCGACGATTACACATGAGACCCCAGACCACCTGACCCGGCGTTGGCGATGATTACACATGAGACCCCAGACCACCTGACCCGGCCTGGCAACGCAACGCCGCCGGACTAACCTGGCAGATTATACACACATTACACATGAGACCCGAGACCACCTGACCTGGCCTGGCGATGATTACACATGAGACCCCAGACCACCTGACCCGGCCTGGCGACGATTACACATGAGACCCCAGACCACCTGACCCGGCCTGGCGACGATTACACATGAGACCCCAGACCACCTGACCTGGCCTGGCGAAGATTACACATGAGACCCCAGACCACCTGACCCGGCCTGGCGACGATTACACATGAGCCGTTGGGGCGGGATTGGCCCCATAGGGTAGGGGTCTGTGGGTGGGATTGGCCCCTAGGATAGGGGTCTGTGGGTGGGATTGGCCCCTAGGGTAGGGTCTGTGGGTGGGATTGGGCCCTAGGGTAGGGGTCTGTGGGTGGGATTGGCCCCTAGGATAGGGGTCTGTGGGTGGGATTGGCCCCTAGGGTAGGGGTCTGTGGGTGGGATTGGTCCCTAGGGTAGGGGTCTGTGGGTGGGATTGGCCCCTAGGGTAGGTTCTGTGGGTGGGATTGGCCCCTAGGGTAGGGTCTGTGGGCGGGATTGGCCCCTAGGGTAGGGGTCTGTGGGCGGGATTGGCCCCTAGGGTAGGGGTCTGTGGGCAGGATTGGCCCCTAGGGTAGGGGTCTGTGGGTGGGATTGGCCCCTAGGGTAGGGTTCTGTGGGTGGGATTGGCCTAGGGTAGGGGTCTGTGGGTGGGATTGGCCCCTAGGGTAGGGGTCTGTGGGTGGGATTGGCCCCTAGGGTAGGGGTCTGTGGGCGGGATTGGTCCCTAGGTTAGGGGTCTGTGGGCGGGATTGGCCCCTAGGTTAAGGGCCTGTGGGCGGGATTGGCCCCTAGGGTAGGGGTCTGTGGGTGGGATTGGCCCCTAGGGTAGGGGTCTGTGGGTGGGATTGGTCCCTAGGTTAGGGGTCTGTGGGCGGGATTGGCCCCTAGGGTAGGGTCTGTGGGTGGGTTTGGCCCCTAGGGTAGGAGTCTGTGGGTGGGATTGGCCTAGGGTTAGGGGTCTGTGGGTGGGTTTGGCCCCTAGGGTAGGAGTCTGTGGGTGGGATTGGCCTAGGGGTAGGGGTCTGTGGGTGGCATTGGACTAGGGTAGGGGTCTGTGTGTGGGATTGACCCCTAGGGTAGGGGTCTGTGGGTGGGATTGACCCTAGGGTTTGGGGCTTTGACCCCTAGGGTTGGGTGCTTTGACCCCTAGGGTAGGGGTCTGTGGGTGGGATTGACCCCTAGGGTAGAGGGCTTTGACCCCTAGGGTTGGGTCCTTTGACCTCTAGGGTAGGGAGCTTTGACCCCTAGGGTAGGGGTCTGTGGGTGGGATTGACCCCTAGGGTAGGGGACTTTGACCCCTAGGGTTGGGGGCTTTGACCTCTAGGGTAGGGGCTTTGACCCCTAGGGTAGGTGGCTTTGACCCCTAGGGTAGGGATCTGTGGATGGGATTTACCCCTAGGTTAGAGGGCTTTGACCCCTAGGGTTGGGTCCTTTGAACCCTAGGGTAGGGGGCTTTGACCCCTAGGGTTGGGGGCTTTGGCCCCTAGGGTAGGGGGCTTTGACCCCTAGGGTAGGGGGCTTTGACCCCTAGGGTTGGGTCCTTTGAACCCTAGGGTACGGGGCTTTGACCCCTAGAGTAGGGGGCTTTGAACCCTAGGGTAGGGGGCTTTGACCTCTAAGGTAGGGAGGGGGCTTTGACCCCTAGGGTAGGGTGCTTTGACCCCTAGGGTTGGGGGCTTTGACCCCTAGGGTAGGGGGCTTTGACCTCTAGGGTTGGGGGCTTTGACCCCTAGGGTAGAGGGCTTTGACCCCTAGGGGAGGGGGCTTTGACCATGCCTGGTTAGCGGTAGGAACTCGTTTGGTCCAATCAGATGTTGGGTCCTATATTAATCCTATTCATTAAAATGGCCAATTTGGGTGCAATCAATTTGCTTCATTTGTCAGAGATGAAAATAATGTTTCAGGTTTATTGTATCTGAACATGAGATGGTGGGTGTTGAAGACAGACAGACAGACAGACAGACAGACAGACAGACAGACAGACAGACAGACAGACAGACAGACAGACAGACAGACAGACAGACAGACAGACAGACAGACAGACAGACAGACAGACAGACAGACAGACAGGCAGGCAGACAGACAGACAGACAGACAGACAGACAGACAGACAGACAGACAGACAGACAGACAGACAGACAGACAGACAGACAGACAGACAGACAGACAGACAGACAGACAGACAGACAGACAGACCTGTGTAGGGTTGAGGTAGCTGCCTCTGCCTCCCATGGTTCTGGGCAGGGTCTTGGCCCCTCCCCCTCCAGGACCAACTCCTCCCATCGATGTCTCCAACATGGCGGCGATGCTCCGGACGCTCCCCCCCGCCCCCTCTGACCTCACCAGCCCCCTCCCCCTCCTCTCCGCCAGCCCTCCACAGTCGCTGGCTCTCCTCTCCCTGATCCCTACTACCCCCAGCCCCTCCCCCAGCCCGTCGCCCCGGAGATGGAGGAACACGACCGTTTCGGCGGAGTCGGGGCCGGCCTTTCCTCCTGGGCCGCAGCGTGACTGATGATTGGCTGCGGTTGACAGTTGCGTCATTGGGGTCGGAGCGTTGAGCCGAGCTGCTGCGGCAGACCGTGGCGTATCTCGGTGCGAAGTCTGTAACCGAGAGGGCATCGGCTTCGCACCCCGAGTAGCCAATCAGGCTGTGAGTTCGCCGATGCTCCTCCTCCATTGGCAGACAGAGTAAAGGAACAGACACACCCCTTCTTGGACTGGCGAATCAGCTGGCGGGGGCTGGGTGGAGGGGTGGGCTCGAGCCTTGTGGGTCTTGGTGGGAGTGTGAGGTGGGGAGGGTGTGTGTGTTGGGGACTCAATCCCTGGCCGGGGTTTAGTGAGGGGGGGCCTCTGACCCCTCCCAGTGGAGGGGAGTGGGGTAGAGGGGGGAGGAGTGGAGGAGGATGGAGGGGTGGAGCCAGAAGGAGGGGTGGAGCCAGATGGAGGGGTAGAGCCAGAAGGAGGGGTAGAAGGCTGAGAGATACTCTCTCCTCTCTGGAACTTCCCCAGTCTCCTCACTGCTAACATCATCTTCTTTTGGTGGCCTGAGAGAGAGAAAGAGAGAGAGAGAGAGAGACACAAACAGAGAGAGCGAGAGAGAAAGAGAGAGAGAGACAGAGCGAGAGCGAGAGAGACACAGCGAGAGGTTGAGAGAGACAGAGACAGAGCGAGAGAGAGACACAGAGAGAGGCCGTTAGACTGATGATGTCTATCTCCTACCAGCTTGGTGATGTCTATCTCCTACCAGCTTGGTGATGTCTATCTCCTACCAGCTTGGTGATGTCTATCTCCTACCAGCTTGGTGATGTCTAAACCATCCCTCTAAAATTGAAGGTGTTCCTCGGGTGTTTGGAGTCTTGATATTGCTTTAATACATGGTACCCTTAGAACATCTCTGATAATCTGTCTCTCTGTGTCCTTTAATATATCTCTGATAATCTGTCTCTCTGTGTCCTTTAATATATCTCTGATAATCTGTCTCTCTATGTCCTTTAATATATCTCTGATAATCTGTCTCCTTTAGAACATCTCTGATAATCTGTCTCTCTATGTCCTTTAATATATCTCTGATAATCTGTCTCTCTGTGTCCTTTAATATATCTCTGATAATCTGTCTCCTTTAGAACATCTCTGATAATCTGTCTCTCTGTGTCCTTTAGAACATCTCTGATAATCTGTCTCTCTGTGTCCTTTAATATATCTCTGATAATCTGTCTCTCTGTGTCCTTTAGAACATCTCTGATTATCTGTCTCTCTGTGTCCTTTAGAACATCTCTGATAATCTGTCTCTCTGTGTCCTTTAATATATCTCTGATAATCTGTCTCTCTGTGTCCTTTAGAACATCTCTGATAATCTGTCTCTCTGTGTCCTTTAATATATCTCTGATAATCTGTCTCCCTGTGTCCTTTAATATATCTCTGATAATCTGTCTCTCTGTGTCCTTTAATATATCTCTGATAATCTGTCTCTCTGTGTCCTTTAATATATCTCTGATAATCTGTCTCTCTGTGTCCTTTAAAACATCTCTGATAATCTGTCTCTCTGTGTCCTTTAATATATCTCTGATAATCTGTCTCTCTGTGTCCTTTAATATATCTCTGATTATCTGTCTCTCTGTGTCCTTTAATATATCTCTGATAATCTGTCTCTCTGTGTCCTTTAATATATCTCTGATAATCTGTCTCTCTGTGTCCTTTAATATATCTTTGATAATCTGTCTCCTTTAAAACATCTCTGATAATCTGTCTCTCTGTGTCCTTTAATATATCTCTGATAATCTGTCTCTCTGTGTCCTTTAGAACATCTCTGATAATCTGTCTCTCTGTGTCCTTTAATATATCTCTGATAATCTGTCTCTCTGTGTCCTTTAATATATCTCTGATAATCTGTCTCCTTTAAAACATCTCTGATAATCTGTCTCTCTGTGTCCTTTAATATATCTCTGATAATCTGTCTCTCTGTGTCCTTTAATATATCTCTGATAATCTGTCTCTCTGTGTCCTTTAGAACATCTCTGATAATCTGTCTCTCTGTGTCCTTTAATATATCTCTGATAATCTGTCTCTCTGTGTCCTTTAATATATCTCTGATTATCTGTCTCTCTGTGTCCTTTAGAACATCTCTGATAATCTGTCTCTCTGTGTCCTTTAATATATCTCTGATAATCTGTCTCTCTGTGTCCTTTAGAACATCTCTGATTATCTGTCTCTCTGTGTCCTTTAGAACATCTCTGATTATCTGTCTCTCTGTGTCCTTTAATATATCTCTGATAATCTGTCTCTCTGTGTCCTTTAATATATCTCTGATAATCTGTCTCTCTGTGTCCTTTAAAACATCTCTGATAATCTGTCTCTCTGTGTCCTTTAATATATCTCTGATAATCTGTCTCTCTGTGTCCTTTAATATATCTCTGATAATCTGTCTCTCTGTGTCCTTTAATATATCTCTGATAATCTGTCTCTCTGTGTCCTTTAATATATCTCTGATAATCTGTCTCTCTGTGTCCTTTAATATATCTCTGATAATCTGTCTCCTTTAAAACATCTCTGATAATCTGTCTCTCTGTGTCCTTTAATATATCTCTGATAATCTGTCTCTCTGTGTCCTTTAATATATCTCTGATAATCTGTCTCTCTGTGTCCTTTAGAACATCTCTGATTATCTGTCTCTCTGTGTCCTTTAGAACATCTCTGATAATCTGTCTCTCTGTGTCCTTTAATATATCTCTGATAATCTGTCTCTCTGTGTCCTTTAATATATATCTGATAATCTGTCTCTCTGTGTCCTTTAATATATCTCTGATAATCTGTCTCCTTTAAAACATCTCTGATAATCTGTCTCTCTGTGTCCTTTAATATATCTCTGATAATATGTCTCTCTGTGTCCTTTAGAACATCTCTGATTATCTGTCTCTCTGTGTCCTTTAGAACATCTCTGATAATCTGTCTCTCTGTGTCCTTTAATATATCTCTGATAATCTGTCTCTCTGTGTCCTTTAGAACATCTCTGATAATCTGTCTCTCTGTGTCCTTTAATATATCTCTGATAATCTGTCTCCCTGTGTCCTTTAATATATCTCTGATAATCTGTCTCTCTGTGTCCTTTAATATATCTCTGATAATCTGTCTCTCTGTGTCCTTTAATATATCTCTGATAATCTGTCTCTCTGTGTCCTTTAAAACATCTCTGATAATCTGTCTCTCTGTGTCCTTTAATATATCTCTGATAATCTGTCTCTCTGTGTCCTTTAATATATCTCTGATTATCTGTCTCTCTGTGTCCTTTAATATATCTCTGATAATCTGTCTCTCTGTGTCCTTTAATATATCTCTGATAATCTGTCTCTCTGTGTCCTTTAATATATCTTTGATAATCTGTCTCCTTTAAAACATCTCTGATAATCTGTCTCTCTGTGTCCTTTAATATATCTCTGATAATCTGTCTCTCTGTGTCCTTTAGAACATCTCTGATAATCTGTCTCTCTGTGTCCTTTAATATATCTCTGATAATCTGTCTCTCTGTGTCCTTTAATATATCTCTGATAATCTGTCTCCTTTAAAACATCTCTGATAATCTGTCTCTCTGTGTCCTTTAATATATCTCTGATAATCTGTCTCTCTGTGTCCTTTAATATATCTCTGATAATCTGTCTCTCTGTGTCCTTTAGAACATCTCTGATAATCTGTCTCTCTGTGTCCTTTAATATATCTCTGATAATCTGTCTCTCTGTGTCCTTTAATATATCTCTGATTATCTGTCTCTCTGTGTCCTTTAGAACATCTCTGATAATCTGTCTCTCTGTGTCCTTTAATATATCTCTGATAATCTGTCTCTCTGTGTCCTTTAGAACATCTCTGATTATCTGTCTCTCTGTGTCCTTTAGAACATCTCTGATTATCTGTCTCTCTGTGTCCTTTAATATATCTCTGATAATCTGTCTCTCTGTGTCCTTTAATATATCTCTGATAATCTGTCTCTCTGTGTCCTTTAAAACATCTCTGATAATCTGTCTCTCTGTGTCCTTTAATATATCTCTGATAATCTGTCTCTCTGTGTCCTTTAATATATCTCTGATAATCTGTCTCTCTGTGTCCTTTAATATATCTCTGATAATCTGTCTCTCTGTGTCCTTTAATATATCTCTGATAATCTGTCTCTCTGTGTCCTTTAATATATCTCTGATAATCTGTCTCCTTTAAAACATCTCTGATAATCTGTCTCTCTGTGTCCTTTAATATATCTCTGATAATCTGTCTCTCTGTGTCCTTTAATATATCTCTGATAATCTGTCTCTCTGTGTCCTTTAGAACATCTCTGATTATCTGTCTCTCTGTGTCCTTTAGAACATCTCTGATAATCTGTCTTTCTGTGTCCTTTAATATATCTCTGATAATCTGTCTCTCTGTGTCCTTTAATATATATCTGATAATCTGTCTCTCTGTGTCCTTTAATATATCTCTGATAATCTGTCTCTCTGTGTCCTTTAATATATCTCTGATAATCTGTCTCTCTGTGTCCTTTAGAACATCTCTGATTATCTGTCTCTCTGTGTCCTTTAGAACATCTCTGATAATCTGTCTCTCTGTGTCCTTTAATATATCTCTGATAATCTGTCTCTCTGTGTCCTTTAATATATATCTGATAATCTGTCTCCTTTAAAACATCTCTGATAATCTGTCTCTCTGTGTCCTTTAATATATCTCTGATAATCTGTCTCCTTTAGAACATCTCTGATAATCTGTCTCTCTGTGTCTTTTAATATATCTCTGATAATCTGTCTCTCTGTGTCCTTTAATATATCTCTGATTATCTGTCTCTCTGTGTCCTTTAGAACATCTCTGATAATCTGTCTCTCTGTGTCCTTTAGAACATCTCTGATAATCTGTCTCTCTGTGTCCTTTAATATATCTCTGATAATCTGTCTCTCTGTGTCCTTTAATATATCTCTGATAATCTGTCTCCTTTAAAACATCTCTGATAATCTGTCTCTCTGTGTCCTTTAATATATCTCTGATAATCTGTCTCTCTGTGTCCTTTAATATATCTCTGATAATCTGTCTCTCTGTGTCCTTTAATATATCTCTGATAATCTGTCTCTCTGTGTCCTTTAATATATCTCTGATAATCTGTCTCTCTGTGTCCTTTAATATATCTCTGATAATCTGTCTCCTTTAGAACATCTCTGATAATCTGTCTCTCTGTGTCCTTTAATATATCTATGATAATCTGTCTCTCTGTGTCCTTTAATATATCTCTGATTATCTGTCTCTCTGTGTCCTTTAGAACATCTCTGATAATCTGTCTCTCTGTGTCCTTTAGAACATCTCTGATAATCTGTCTCTCTGTGTCCTTTAATATATCTCTGATAATCTGTCTCTCTGTGTCCTTTAATATATCTCTGATAATCTGTCTCTCTGTGTCCTTTAATATATCTCTGATAATCTGTCTCTCTATGTCCTTTAATATATCTCTGATAATCTGTCTCTCTGTGTCCTTTAGAACATCTCTGATAATCTGTCTCTCTGTGTCCTTTAGAACATCTCTGATAATCTGTCTCTCTGTGTCCTTTAATATATCTCTGATTATCTGTCTCTCTGTGTCCTTTAGAACATCTCTGATAATCTGTCTCTCTGTGTCCTTTAATATATCTCTGATAATCTGTCTCTCTGTGTCCTTTAGAACATCTCTGATTATCTGTCTCTCTGTGTCCTTTAGAACATCTCTGATTATCTGTCTCTCTGTGTCCTTTAATATATCTCTGATAATCTGTCTCTCTGTGTCCTTTAATATATCTCTGATAATCTGTCTCTCTGTGTCCTTTAAAACATCTCTGATAATCTGTCTCTCTGTGTCCTTTAATATATCTCTGATAATCTGTCTCTCTGTGTCCTTTAATATATCTCTGATAATCTGTCTCTCTGTGTCCTTTAATATATCTCTGATAATCTGTCTCTCTGTGTCCTTTAATATATCTCTGATAATCTGTCTCTCTGTGTCCTTTAATATATCTCTGATAATCTGTCTCCTTTAAAACATCTCTGATAATCTGTCTCTCTGTGTCCTTTAATATATCTCTGATAATCTGTCTCTCTGTGTCCTTTAATATATCTCTGATAATCTGTCTCTCTGTGTCCTTTAGAACATCTCTGATTATCTGTCTCTCTGTGTCCTTTAGAACATCTCTGATAATCTGTCTCTCTGTGTCCTTTAATATATCTCTGATAATCTGTCTCTCTGTGTCCTTTAATATATATCTGATAATCTGTCTCTCTGTGTCCTTTAATATATCTCTGATAATCTGTCTCCTTTAAAACATCTCTGATAATCTGTCTCTCTGTGTCCTTTAATATATCTCTGATAATCTGTCTCTCTGTGTCCTTTAGAACATCTCTGATTATCTGTCTCTCTGTGTCCTTTAGAACATCTCTGATAATCTGTCTCTCTGTGTCCTTTAATATATCTCTGATAATCTGTCTCTCTGTGTCCTTTAGAACATCTCTGATAATCTGTCTCTCTGTGTCCTTTAATATATCTCTGATAATCTGTCTCCCTGTGTCCTTTAATATATCTCTGATAATCTGTCTCTCTGTGTCCTTTAATATATCTCTGATAATCTGTCTCTCTGTGTCCTTTAATATATCTCTGATAATCTGTCTCTCTGTGTCCTTTAAGACATCTCTGATAATCTGTCTCTCTGTGTCCTTTAATATATCTCTGATAATCTGTCTCTCTGTGTCCTTTAATATATCTCTGATTATCTGTCTCTCTGTGTCCTTTAATATATCTCTGATAATCTGTCTCTCTGTGTCCTTTAATATATCTCTGATAATCTGTCTCTCTGTGTCCTTTAATATATCTTTGATAATCTGTCTCCTTTAAAACATCTCTGATAATCTGTCTCTCTGTGTCCTTTAATATATCTCTGATAATCTGTCTCTCTGTGTCCTTTAGAACATCTCTGATAATCTGTCTCTCTGTGTCCTTTAATATATCTCTGATAATCTGTCTCTCTGTGTCCTTTAATATATCTCTGATAATCTGTCTCCTTTAAAACATCTCTGATAATCTGTCTCTCTGTGTCCTTTAATATATCTCTGATAATCTGTCTCTCTGTGTCCTTTAATATATCTCTGATAATCTGTCTCTCTGTGTCCTTTAGAACATCTCTGATAATCTGTCTCTCTGTGTCCTTTAATATATCTCTGATAATCTGTCTCTCTGTGTCCTTTAATATATCTCTGATTATCTGTCTCTCTGTGTCCTTTAGAACATCTCTGATAATCTGTCTCTCTGTGTCCTTTAATATATCTCTGATAATCTGTCTCTCTGTGTCCTTTAGAACATCTCTGATTATCTGTCTCTCTGTGTCCTTTAGAACATCTCTGATTATCTGTCTCTCTGTGTCCTTTAATATATCTCTGATAATCTGTCTCTCTGTGTCCTTTAATATATCTCTGATAATCTGTCTCTCTGTGTCCTTTAAAACATCTCTGATAATCTGTCTCTCTGTGTCCTTTAATATATCTCTGATAATCTGTCTCTCTGTGTCCTTTAATATATCTCTGATAATCTGTCTCTCTGTGTCCTTTAATATATCTCTGATAATCTGTCTCTCTGTGTCCTTTAATATATCTCTGATAATCTGTCTCTCTGTGTCCTTTAATATATCTCTGATAATCTGTCTCCTTTAAAACATCTCTGATAATCTGTCTCTCTGTGTCCTTTAATATATCTCTGATAATCTGTCTCTCTGTGTCCTTTAATATATCTCTGATAATCTGTCTCTCTGTGTCCTTTAGAACATCTCTGATTATCTGTCTCTCTGTGTCCTTTAGAACATCTCTGATAATCTGTCTCTCTGTGTCCTTTAATATATCTCTGATAATCTGTCTCTCTGTGTCCTTTAATATATATCTGATAATCTGTCTCTCTGTGTCCTTTAATATATCTCTGATAATCTGTCTCCTTTAAAACATCTCTGATAATCTGTCTCTCTGTGTCCTTTAATATATCTCTGATAATCTGTCTCTCTGTGTCCTTTAATATATCTCTGATAATCTGTCTCCTTTAAAACATCTCTGATAATCTGTCTCTCTGTGTCCTTTAATATATCTCTGATAATCTGTCTCTCTGTGTCCTTTAATATATCTCTGATAATCTGTCTCTCTGTGTCCTTTAGAACATCTCTGATTATCTGTCTCTCTGTGTCCTTTAGAACATCTCTGATAATCTGTCTCTCTGTGTCCTTTAATATATCTCTGATAATCTGTCTCTCTGTGTCCTTTAATATATATCTGATAATCTGTCTCCTTTAAAACATCTCTGATAATCTGTCTCTCTGTGTCCTTTAATATATCTCTGATAATCTGTCTCCTTTAGAACATCTCTGATAATCTGTCTCTCTGTGTCTTTTAATATATCTCTGATAATCTGTCTCTCTGTGTCCTTTAATATATCTCTGATTATCTGTCTCTCTGTGTCCTTTAGAACATCTCTGATAATCTGTCTCTCTGTGTCCTTTAGAACATCTCTGATAATCTGTCTCTCTGTGTCCTTTAATATATCTCTGATAATCTGTCTCTCTGTGTCCTTTAATATATCTCTGATAATCTGTCTCCTTTAAAACATCTCTGATAATCTGTCTCTCTGTGTCCTTTAATATATCTCTGATAATCTGTCTCTCTGTGTCCTTTAATATATCTCTGATAATCTGTCTCTCTGTGTCCTTTAATATATCTCTGATAATCTGTCTCTCTGTGTCCTTTAATATATCTCTGATAATCTGTCTCTCTGTGTCCTTTAATATATCTCTGATAATCTGTCTCCTTTAGAACATCTCTGATAATCTGTCTCTCTGTGTCCTTTAATATATCTCTGATAATCTGTCTCTCTGTGTCCTTTAATATATCTCTGATTATCTGTCTCTCTGTGTCCTTTAGAACATCTCTGATAATCTGTCTCTCTGTGTCCTTTAGAACATCTCTGATAATCTGTCTCTCTGTGTCCTTTAATATATCTCTGATAATCTGTCTCTCTGTGTCCTTTAATATATCTCTGATAATCTGTCTCTCTGTGTCCTTTAATATATCTCTGATAATCTGTCTCTCTATGTCCTTTAATATATCTCTGATAATCTGTCTCTCTGTGTCCTTTAGAACATCTCTGATAATCTGTCTCCCTGTGTCCATGTATCTAGAACCTTTCAAGCTACCCAGCTTGGTGATGTCTATCTCCTACCAGCTTGGTGATGTCTATCTCCTACCAGCTTGGTGATGTCTATCTCCTACCAGCTTGGCGATGTCTATCTCCTACCAGCTTGGTGATGTCTATCTCCTACCAGCTTGGTGATGTCTATAAGGAATACCTAGGATAGGATAAAGTAATCCTTCTCACCCCCCCCCCCTTAAAAGATTTAGATGCACTATTGTAAAGTGACTGTTCCACTGGATGTCTTAAGGTGAATGCACCAATTTGTAAGTCGCTCTGGATAAGAGCGTCTGCTAAATGACTTAAATGTAATGTAATGTCTATCTCCTACCAGCTTGGTGATGTCTATCTCCTACCAGCTTGGTGATGTCTATCTCCTACCAGCTTGGTGATGTCTATCTCCTACCAGCTTGGTGAAGTCTATCTCCTACCAGCTTGGTGATGTCTATCTCCTACCAGCTTGGTGATGTCTATCTCCTACCAGCTTGGTGATGTCTATCTCCCGTGTGTCCTACCCAGCTTGGTGATGCCAATCTCCTACCAGCTTGGTGATGTCTATCTCCTACCAGCTTGGTGATGTCTATCTCCTACCAGCTTGGTGATGTCTATCTCCTACCAGCTTGGTGATGTCTATCTCCTACCAGCTTGGCGATGTCTATCTCCTACCAGCTTGGCGATGTCTATCTCCTACCAGTTTGGTGATGTCTATCTCCTACCAGCTTGGTGATGTCTATCTCCTACCAGCTTGGTGATGTCTATAAGGAATACCTAGGATAGGATAAAGTAATCCTTCTCATCCCCCCCCCTTAAAAGATTTAGATGCACTATTGTAAAGTGACTGTTCCACTGGATGTCTTAAGGTGAATGCACCAATTTGTAAGTCGCTCTGGATAAGAGCGTCTGCTAAATGACTTAAATGTAATGTAATGTCTATCTCCTACCAGCTTGGTGATGTCTATCTCCTACCAGCTTGGTGAAGTCTATCTCCTACCAGCTTGGTGATGTCTATCTCCTACCAGCTTGGTGATGTCTATCTCCTACCAGCTTGGTGATGTCTATCTCCTACCAGCTTGGCGATGTCTATCTCCTACCAGCTTGGCGATGTCTATCTCCTACCAGCTTGGTGATGTCTATCTCCTACCAGCTTGGTGATGTCTATCTCCCGTGTGTCCTACCCAGCTTGGTGATGCCAATCTCCTACCAGCTTGGTGATGTCTATCTCCTACCAGCTTGGTGATGTCTATCTCCTACCAGCTTGGTGATGTCTATCTCCCGTGTGTCCTACCCAGCTTGGTGATGTCTATCTCCTACCAGCTTGGTGATGTCTATCTCCTACCAGCTTGGTGATGTCTATCTCCTACCAGCTTGGTGATGTCTATCTCCCGTGTGTCCTACCCAGCTTGGTGATGCCAATCTCCTTCAGGTCCTCCCAGCTGATCTCAGTGATGAAGTCGATGTTGTCATATCCATTTTGCACCAGAACCTGGTAGTACTGGTTCAGCCCAATCGCTGACAACCACTCTGCCAGGCTGGCCTATACACACACACACACACACACACACACACACACACACACACACACACACACACACACACACACACACACACACACACACACACACACACACACACACACACACACACACACACACACACACACACACACACACACACACACACACACAGATATTAGGACATATACACATGTGTTCATATGTATTTAGTATGATTACTCAAATGTATAATATTGGTAATATCCTCATTAATATCAGTATCATTAATATCAGTATGGCCCAGAATATCCTCATTAATATTTGTATGGCCCAGAGTATCCTCATTAATATTGGTATGCCCCAGAGTATCCTCATTAATATTGGTATGGCTCAGAGTATGCTCATTAATATTGGCCCAGAGTATCCTCATTAATATTGGTATGGCCCAGAGTATCCTCATTAATATTGGTATGGCCCAGAGTATCCTCATTGATATTGGTATGGCCCAGAGTATCCTCATTAATATCAGTATGGCCCAGTGTATCCTCATTAATATTGGTATGGCCCAGAGTATCCTCATTAATATTGGTGTGGCCCAGAGTATCCTCATTAATATTGGTATGGCCCAGAGTATCCTCATTAATATTGGTATGGCCCAGAGTATCCTCATTAATATTGGTATGGCCCAGAGTATCCTCATTAATATTGGTATGGCCCAGAGTATCCTCATTAATATTGATATGGCCCAGAGTATCCTCATTAATATTGGTATGGCCCAGAGTATCCTCATTAATATTGGTATGGCCCAGAGTATCCTCATTAATATTGGTATGGCCCAGAGTATCCTCACTAATATTGGTATGGCCCAGAGTATCCTCATTAATATTGGTATGGCCCAGAGTATCCTCATTAATATTGGTATGGCCCAGAGTATCCTCATTAATATTGGTATGGCCCAGAGTATCCTCATTAATATTGGTATGGCCCAGAGTATCCTCATTAATATTGGTATGGCCCAGAGTATCCTCATTAATATTGGTATGGCCCAGAGTATCCTCATTAATATTGATATGGCCCAGAGTATCCTCATTAATATTGGTATGGCCCGGAATATCCTCATTAATATTGGTATGGCCCAGAATATCCTCATTAATATTGGTATGGCCCAGAATATCCTCATTAATATTGGTATGGCCCAGAGTATCCTCATTAATATTGGTATGGCCCAGAATATCCTCATTAATATTGGTATGGCCCAGAGTATCCTCATTAATATTGGTATGGCCCAGAGTATCCTCATTAATATTGGTATGGACCAGAATATCCTCATTAATATTGGTATGGCCCAGAGTATCCTCATTAATATTGGTATGGCCCAGAGTATCCTCATTAATATTGGTATGGCCCAGAGTATCCTCATTAATATTGGTATGGCCCAGAGTATCCTCATTAATATTGGTATGGCCCAGAGTATCCTCATTAATATTGGTATGCCCCAGAGTATCCTCATTAATATTGGTATGGCCCAGTGTATCCTCATTAATATTGGCCCAGAGTATCCTCATTAATATTGGTACGGCCCAGAGTATCCTTATTAATATTGGCCCAGAGTATCCTCATTAATATTGGTATGGCCCAGAGTATCCTCATTAATATTGGTATGGCCCAGAGTATCCTCATTAATATTGGTATGGCCCAGTGTATCCTCATTAATATTGGTATGGCCCAGAATATCCTCATTAATATTGGTATGGCCCAGAATATCCTCATTAATATTGGTATGGCCCAGAGTATCCTCATTAATATTGGTATGGCCCAGAATATCCTCATTAATATTGGTATGGCCCAGAGTATCCTCATTAATATTGGTATGGCCCAGAGTATCCTCATTAATATTGGTATGGACCAGAATATCCTCATTAATATTGGTATGGCCCAGAGTATCCTCATTAATATTGGTATGGCCCAGAGTATCCTCATTAATATTGGTATGGCCCAGAGTATCCTCATTAATATTGGTATGGCCCAGAGTATCCTCATTAATATTGGTATGGCCCAGAGTATCCTCATTAATATTGGTATGCCCCAGAGTATCCTCATTAATATTGGTATGGCCCAGTGTATCCTCATTAATATTGGCCCAGAGTATCCTCATTAATATTGGTACGGCCCAGAGTATCCTTATTAATATTGGCCCAGAGTATCCTCATTAATATTGGTATGGCCCAGAGTATCCTCATTAATATTGGTATGGCCCAGAGTATCCTCATTAATATTGGTATGGCCCAGTGTATCCTCATTAATATTGGTATGGCCCAGAGTATCCTCATTAATATTGGTGTGGCCCAAAGTATCCTCATTAATATTGGTATGGCCCAGAGTATCCTCATTAATATTGGTATGCCCCAGAGTATCCTCATTAATATTGGTATGGCTCAGAGTATCCTCATTAATATTGGCCCAGAGTATCCTCATTAATATTGGTATGGCCCAGAGTATCCTCATTAATATTGGTATGGCCCAGAGTATCCTCATTAATATTGGTATGGCCCAGTGTATCCTCATTAATATTGGTATGGCCCAGAGTATCCTCATTAATATTGGTGTGGCCCAGAGTATCCTCATTAATATTGGTATGGCCCAGAGTATCCTCATTAATATTGGTATGGCCCAGAGTATCCTCATTAATATTGGTATGGCCCAGAGTATCCTCATTAATATTGGTATGGCCCAGAGTATCCTCATTAATATTGGTATGGCCCAGAGTATCCTCATTAATATTGGTATGGCCCATGGAGTCTTCAACGTGTGTCTTCAGACATATTGTGTCTGTAAAGGCTCGGAATGTGTTCTTACTGGTTTGTGGTCAGGTAGCCAGTCACCAGACGGCAGTTTGCTGATCTCTGATGTCATCTTCTTACGATGGCCTGGTTTAGTTACACCGATCGCTGTCAGGTCCTGCACACACACACACACACACACACACACACACACACACACACACACACACACACACACACACACACACACACACACACACACACACACACACACACACACACACACACACACACACACACACACACACACACACACACACACACACACACACACACACACAGTTAACACACGCTCATCCTCTCTCACACCTCACTGATGTACATGAATAAACATTAGCTTTATGCAAATGAAGCGGTAAATAATAGTGATGCGTGATTGGCAGACAACTCAGAGTGGGTCAGAGGTCACAGAGACAGGAGGGTCATGATGACATCACCAGGTCAGGGGTCAGGAGGAGGCCACGCCCCCACAGATAGGACATACGGGATGCCGGGGTAGAGGTTGGGATGACACGTGGTGTAGGGGTCAGAGGTCATCTTACCTCGGGGGTCATGTGGCCTATGGTGTCTAGGTCATAGCCAGCGGTGAGGAGGTGAGTGGTGTAGAACTGCAGCTGACACTCAGTCAACCAGGTCACTACTGCCTCACTCTAGAACACAGAACACTCTCATTGTTCTAGAACATACACTCAGCTCTACACTGTAGAACACACACTCAGCTCTAGAACACACACACAGCTCTAGAACAATCTAGAACACACACAGCTCTACACTGTAGAACACACACTCAGCTCGAGAACACTGTAGAACACACACTCAGCTCTACACTGTAGGACATACACTCAGCTCTACACTGTAGGACATACACTCAGCTCTACACTGTAGAACACATACTCAGATCTAGAACACTGTAGAACACACACTCAGCTCTAGAACACACACTCAGCTCTACACTGTAGAACACATACTCAGATCTAGAACACTGTAGAACACACAATCAGCTCTAGAAAACACACTCAGCTCTACACTGTAGGACATACACTCAGCTCTACACTGTAGGACACATACTCAGATCTAGAACACTGTAGAACACACACTCAGCTCTAGAACACACACTCAGCTCTAGAACAATCTAGAACACACACAGCTCTACACTGTAGAACACACACTCAGCTCTAGAACACTGTAGAACACACACTCAGGTCTAGAACACTGTAGAACACACACTCAGCTCTAGAACAATCTAGAACACACACTCAGCTCTAGAACACTATAGAACACACACAGCTCTACACTGTAGAACACACACTCTGCTATAGAACACTGTAGAATACACAATCAGCTCTAGAACACTGTAGACACACACTCAGCTCTAGAACAATCTAGAACACACACTCAGCTCTAGAACACTATAGAACACACACAGCTATACACTGTAGAACACACACTCTGCTCTAGAACACTGTAGAACACACACTCAACTATAGAACACACATTTAGCTCTAGAACACTCTAGAACACACACTCAGCTCCACACTGTAGAACACACACTCAGCTCTACATTGCAGAACACACACTCTGCTCTAGAACACTGTAGAACACACACTCAACTATAGAACACACATTTAGCTCTAGAACACTCTAGAACACACACTCAGCTCCACACTGTAGAACACACACTCAGCTCTACATTGTAGAACACACACTGAAGACTAGAACTATCAGCATTCTCAGAGCTCTTCAGCCGAACACTCTCATCGTTCTAGAACACAGAATATTCTCAGAGCTCTAGAACATAGATACCAGAGTTCTAGAACAGGGTGGGGGAGGGAGGAGGGAGTCCAGAGGCTCTGTATGTCTCTGTGAGGTCAGGTGACACAGCTCAGCTCAGTGATTGGTTGTTAGGGTTAGACTGACATCCTTTACCCCCAGGGGGCAGTAGAGATGCCATCTAACCAGGGGGAGAACAACTGCCGCCTCTCGTTGAAGCCACGGAGGTTCAAGCCCGACCGCAGTATTGCAGGCCTTGTTAGTAGAAAACACTTATAGTGAACGGAAAAATGGCAATCTTCATTTTTAAAAATTATCACGGTACCAAATATTGCTTCTAATACACCAGAAGTATGTCCTTGAACCGGTTATTAAGAAATTGTACACACAGCATAAGTTGTAAGGGTAATTGTAGCTGCTAATGGCAGCTTGCAGTACCCTGGTCGGCCTTCAACTGGAGTTACTCAATGAGAGGGGTCACTTACTGAATGAGGACTAACTGCACATGTTCTGTATCCATGAGACTCTAGTTCAGGAAGTGAAAAAACCCTGTTCTTCAAATACGTTACTGACTCTTCCCATAGGATGGGGTCACATGATCGATGGCTTTGTCCATTCTTTTTACAGTCATTGCATCTAACTACATCTTTCTGATGGGACGTTAAACGGGTGTCCTGACTCTCTGTGGTCACTAAAGATCCCATGGCTCTTATTGTTAGAGTAGGGGTGTCCTGACTCTCTTATTGTTAGAGTAGGGGTGTCCTGACTCTCTTATTGTTAGAGTAGGGGTGTCCTGTCTCTCTTATTGTTAGAGTAGGGGGTGTTAACCACGGTGTCCTGACTCTCTTATTGTTAGAGTAGGGGTGTCCTGACTCTCTTATTGTTAGAGTAGGGGGTGTTAACCACAGTGTCCTGACTCTCTTATTGTTAGAGTAGGGGGTGTTAACCACGGTGTCCTGTCTCTCTTATTGTTAGAGTAGGGGTGTTAACCACGGTGTCCTGTCTCTCTTATTGTTAGAGTAGGGGTGTCCTGACTCTCTTATTGTTAGAGTAGGGGTGTCCTGACTCTCTTATTGTTAGAGTAGGGGGTGTCCTGTCTCTCTTATTGTTAGAGTAGGGGTGTTAACCACGGTGTCCTGACTCTCTTATTGTTAGAGTAGGGGGTGTCCTGTCTCTCTTATTGTTAGAGTAGGGGTGTTAACCACGGTGTCCCGACTCTCTTATTGTTAGAGTAGGGGTGTCCTGACTCTCTTATTGTTAGAGTAGGGGTGTTAACCACGGTGTCCTGTCTCTCTTATTGTTAGAGTAGGGGTGTCCTGACTCTCTTATTGTTAGAGTAGGGGGTGTTAACCATGGTGTCCTGACTCTCTTATTGTTAGAGTAGGGGTGTTAACCACGGTGTCCTGACTCTCTTATTGTTAGAGTAGGGGGTGTCCTGACTCTCTTATTGTTAGAGTAGGGGTGTCCTGACTCTCTTATTGTTAGAGTAGGGGTGTTAACCACGGTGTCCTGACTCTCTTATTGTTAGAGTAGGGGTGTTAACCACGGTGTCCTGACTCTCTTATTGTTAGAGTAGGGGTGTCCTGACTCTCTTATTGTTAGAGTAGGGGTGTCCTGACTCTCTTATTGTTAGAGTAGGGGTGTTAACCACGGTGTCCTGACTCTCTTATTGTTAGAGTAGGGGTGTTAACCACGGTGTCCTGACTCTCTTATTGTTAGAGTAGGGGTGTTAACCACGGTGTCCTGACTCTCTTATTGTTAGAGTAGGGGGTGTTAACCACGGTGTCCTGACTCTCTTATTGTTAGAGTAGGGGTGTTAACCACAGTGTCCTGACTCTCTTATTGTTAGAGTAGGGGGTGTTAACCACGGTGTCCTGTCTCTCTTATTGTTAGAGTAGGGGTGTTAACCACGGTGTCCTGACTCTCTTATTGTTAGAGTAGGGGTGTTAACCACGGTGTCCTGACTCTCTTATTGTTAGAGTAGGGGTGTCCTGACTCTCTTATTGTTAGAGTAGGGGTGTCCTGACTCTCTTATTGTTAGAGTAGGGGTGTTAACCACGGTGTCCTGTCTCTCTTATTGTTAGAGTAGGGGTGTTAACCACGGTGTCCTGTCTCTCTTATTGTTAGAGTAGGGGTGTCCTGACTCTCTTATTGTTAGAGTAGGGGTGTCCTGACTCTCTTATTGTTAGAGTAGGGGTGTCCTGACTCTCTTATTGTTAGAGTAGGGGTGTTAACCACGGTGTCCTGACTCTCTTATTGTTAGAGTAGGGGTGTTAACCACGGTGTCCTGACTCTCTTATTGTTAGAGTAGGGGTGTTAACCACGGTGTCCTGACTCTCTTATTGTTAGAGTAGGGGGTGTTAACCACGGTGTCCTGACTCTCTTATTGTTAGAGTAGGGGTGTTAACCACAGTGTCCTGACTCTCTTATTGTTAGAGTAGGGGGTGTTAACCACGGTGTCCTGTCTCTCTTATTGTTAGAGTAGGGGTGTTAACCACGGTGTCCTGACTCTCTTATTGTTAGAGTAG
This sequence comes from Oncorhynchus gorbuscha, assembly GCF_021184085.1. Classification (NCBI taxonomy): domain Eukaryota; kingdom Metazoa; phylum Chordata; class Actinopteri; order Salmoniformes; family Salmonidae; genus Oncorhynchus; species Oncorhynchus gorbuscha. The sequence continues at coordinate 14,769 of NW_025747993.1, read as the reverse complement.
GGGTGTCCTGACTCTCTTATTGTTAGAGTAGGGGTGTCCTGACTCTCTTATTGTTAGAGTAGGGGTGTTAACCACGGTGTCCTGTCTCTCTTATTGTTAGAGTAGGGGTGTTAACCACGGTGTCCTGTCTCTCTTATTGTTAGAGTAGGGGTGTCCTGACTCTCTTATTGTTAGAGTAGGGGTGTCCTGACTCTCTTATTGTTAGAGTAGGGGTGTCCTGACTCTCTTATTGTTAGAGTAGGGGTGTTAACCACGGTGTCCTGACTCTCTTATTGTTAGAGTAGGGGGTGTTAACCACGGTGTCCTGACTCTCTTATTGTTAGAGTAGGGGTGTCCTGTCTCTCTTATTGTTAGAGTAGGGGTGTCCTGACTCTCTTATTGTTAGAGTAGGGGTGTTAACCACGGTGTCCTGACTCTCTTATTGTTAGAGTAGGGGGTGTCCTGTCTCTCTTATTGTTAGAGTAGGGGTGTTAACCATGGTGTCCTGTCTCTCTTATTGTTAGAGTAGGGGTGTCCTGACTCTCTTATTGTTAGAGTAGGGGGTGTTAACCACGGTGTCCTGACTCTCTTATTGTTAGAGTAGGGGTGTTAACCACGGTGTCCTGACTCTCTTATTGTTAGAGTAGGGGGTGTCCTGACTCTCTTATTGTTAGAGTAGGGGTGTCCTGACTCTCTTATTGTTAGAGTAGGGGTGTCCTGACTCTCTTATTGTTAGAGTAGGGGTGTTAACCACGGTGTCCTGACTCTATTATTGTTAGAGTAGGGGGTGTTAACCACGGTGTCCTGTCTCTCTTATTGTTAGAGTAGGGGTGTCCTGACTCTCTTATTGTTAGAGTAGGGGTGTCCTGACTCTCTTATTGTTAGAGTAGGGGTGTTAACCACGGTGTCCTGACTCTCTTATTGTTAGAGTAGGGGTGTTAACCACGGTGTCCTGACTCACTTATTGTTAGAGTAGGGGTGTCCTGACTCTCTTATTGTTAGAGTAGGGGTGTCCTGACTCTCTTATTGTTAGAGTAGGGGTGTTAACCACGGTGTCCTGACTCTCTTATTGTTAGAGTAGGGGTGTTAACCACGGTGTCCTGACTCTCTTATTGTTAGAGTAGGGGTGTTAACCACGGTGTCCTGACTCTCTTATTGTTAGAGTAGGGTGTCCTGACTCTCTTATTGTTAGAGTAGGGGTGTCCTGACTCTCTTATTGTTAGAGTAGGGGTGTTAACCACGGTGTCCTGACTCTCTTATTGTTAGAGTAGGGGTGTTAACCACGGTGTCCTGACTCTCTTATTGTTAGAGTAGGGGTGTTAACCACGGTGTCCCGACTCTCTTATTGTTAGAGTAGGGGTGTTAACCACGGTGTCCTGACTCTCTTATTGTTAGAGTAGGGGTGTCCTGTCTCTCTTATTGTTAGAGTAGGGGTGTCCTGTCTCTCTTATTGATAGAGTAGGGGTGTTAACCACGGTGTCCTGACTCTCTTATTGTTAGAGTAGGGGTGTTAACCACAGTGTCCTGTCTCTCTTATTGTTAGAGTAGGGGTGTCCTGACTCTCTTATTGTTAGAGTAGGGGTGTCCTGTCTCTCTTATTGTTAGAGTAGGGGTGTTAACCACGGTGTCCTGACTCTCTTATTGTTAGAGTAGGGGTGTTAACCACGGTGTCCTGACTCTCTTATTGTTAGAGTAGGGGGTGTTAACCACGGTGTCCTGTCTCTCTTATTGTTAGAGTAGGGGTGTTAACCACGGTGTCCTGTCTCTCTTATTGTTAGAGTAGGGGGTGTTAACCACGGTGTCCTGTCTCTCTTATTGTTAGAGTAGGGGGTGTTAACCACGGTGTCCTGACTCTCTTATTGTTAGAGTAGGGGTGTCCTGTCTCTCTTATTGTTAGAGTAGGGGGTGTTAACCACGGTGTCCTGACTCTCTTATTGTTAGAGTAGGGGTGTCCTGTCTCTCTTATTGTTAGAGTAGGGGTGTCCTGACTCTCTTATTGTTAGAGTAGGGGGTGTTAACCACTGTGTCCTGACTCTCTTATTGTTAGAGTAGGGGGTGTTAACCACGGTGTCCTGACTCTCTTATTGTTAGAGTAGGGGGTGTTAACCACGGTGTCCTGACTCTCTTATTGTTAGAGTAGGGGTGTCCTGACTCTCTTATTGTTAGAGTAGGGGTGTTAACCACGGTGTCCTGACTCTCTTATTGTTAGAGTAAGGGTGTCCTGACTCTCTTATTGTTAGAGTAGGGGTGTTAACCACGGTGTCCTGTCTCTCTTATTGTTAGAGTAGGGGTGTTAACCACGGTGTCCTGACTCTCTTATTGTTAGAGTAAGGGTGTCCTGACTCTCTTATTGTTAGTGTAGGGGTGTTAACCACGGTGTCCTGACTCTCTTATTGTTAGAGTAGGGGTGTCCAGTCTCTCTTATTGTTAGAGTAGGGGTGTCCTGACTCTCTTATTGTTAGAGTAGGGGTGTTAACCACGGTGTCCTGACTCTCTTATTGTTAGAGTAGGGGTGTCCTGTCTCTCTTATTGTTAGAGTAGGGGGTGTTAACCACGGTGTCCTGACTCTCTTATTGTTAGAGTAGGGGTGTTAATAACGGTGTCCTGTCTCTCTTATTGTTAGAGTAGGGGTGTTAACCACGGTGTCCTGACTCTCTTATTGTTAGAGTAGGGGTGTTAACCACGGTGTCCTGTCTCTCTTATTGTTAGAGTAGGGGTGTCCTGTCTCTCTTATTGTTAGAGTAGGGGTGTTAACCACGGTGTCCTGACTCTCTTATTGTTAGAGTAGGGGTGTCCTGACTCTCTTATTGTTAGAGTAGGGGTGTCCTGACTCTCTTATTGTTAGAGTAGGGGTGTCCTGACTCTCTTATTGTTAGAGTAGGGGGTGTTAACCACGGTGTCCTGTCTCTCTTATTGTTAGAGTAGGGGGTGTTAACCACGGTGTCCTGACTCTCTTATTATTAGAGTAGGGGGTGTCCTGACTCTCTTATTGTTAGAGTAGGGGTGTCCTGACTCTCTTATTGTTAGAGTAGGGGTGTTAACCACGGTGTCCTGACTCTCTTATTGTTAGAGTAGGGGTGTTAACCACAGTGTCCTGTCTCTCTTATTGTTAGAGTAGGGGTGTCCTGTCTCTCTTATTGTTAGAGTAGGGGTGTCCTGACTCTCTTATTGTTAGAGTAGGGGTGTTAACCACGGTGTCCTGTCTCTCTTATTGTTAGAGTAGGGGTGTCCTGTCTCTCTTATTGTTAGAGTAGGGGTGTCCTGACTCTCTTATTGTTAGAGTAGGGGTGTTAACCACGGTGTCCTGACTCTCTTATTGTTAGAGTAGGGGTGTTAACCACGGTGTCCTGACTCTCTTATTGTTAGAGTAGGGGGTGTCCTGACTCTCTTATTGTTAGAGTAGGGGTGTCCTGACTCTCTTATTGTTAGAGTAGGGGTGTTAACCACGGTGTCCTGACTCTCTTATTGTTAGAGTAGGGGGTGTCCTGACTCTCTTATTGTTAGAGTAGGGGTGTCCTGACTCTCTTATTGTTAGAGTAAGGGTGTCCTGACTCTCTTATTGTTAGAGTAGGGGTGTTAACCACGGTGTCCTGTCTCTCTTATTGTTAGAGTAGGGGTGTTAACCACGGTGTCCTGACTCTCTTATTGTTAGAGTAAGGGTGTCCTGACTCTCTTATTGTTAGTGTAGGGGTGTTAACCACGGTGTCCTGACTCTCTTATTGTTAGAGTAGGGGTGTCCAGTCTCTCTTATTGTTAGAGTAGGGGTGTCCTGACTCTCTTATTGTTAGAGTAGGGGTGTTAACCACGGTGTCCTGACTCTCTTATTGTTAGAGTAGGGTGTCCTGTCTCTCTTATTGTTAGAGTAGGGGTGTTAACCACGGTGTCCTGACTCTCTTATTGTTAGAGTAGGGGTGTTAATAACCTGTCTCTCTTATTGTTAGAGTAGGGGTGTTAACCACGGTGTCCTGACTCTCTTATTGTTAGAGTAGGGGTGTTAACCACGGTGTCCTGTCTCTCTTATTGTTAGAGTAGGGGTGTCCTGTCTCTCTTATTGTTAGAGTAGGGGTGTTAACCACGGTGTCCTGACTCTCTTATTGTTAGAGTAGGGGTGTCCTGACTCTCTTATTGTTAGAGTAGGGGTGTCCTGACTCTCTTATTGTTAGAGTAGGGGTGTCCTGACTCTCTTATTGTTAGAGTAGGGGGTGTTAACCACGGTGTCCTGTCTCTCTTATTGTTAGAGTAGGGGGTGTTAACCACGGTGTCCTGACTCTCTTATTATTAGAGTAGGGGGTGTCCTGACTCTCTTATTGTTAGAGTAGGGTGTCCTGACTCTCTTATTGTTAGAGTAGGGGTGTTAACCACGGTGTCCTGACTCTCTTATTGTTAGAGTAGGGGTGTTAACCACAGTGTCCTGTCTCTCTTATTGTTAGAGTAGGGGTGTCCTGTCTCTCTTATTGTTAGAGTAGGGGTGTCCTGACTCTCTTATTGTTAGAGTAGGGGTGTTAACCACGGTGTCCTGTCTCTCTTATTGTTAGAGTAGGGGTGTCCTGTCTCTCTTATTGTTAGAGTAGGGGTGTCCTGACTCTCTTATTGTTAGAGTAGGGGTGTTAACCACGGTGTCCTGACTCTCTTATTGTTAGAGTAGGGGTGTTAACCACGGTGTCCTGACTCTCTTATTGTTAGAGTAGGGGGTGTCCTGACTCTCTTATTGTTAGAGTAGGGGTGTCCTGACTCTCTTATTGTTAGAGTAGGGGTGTTAACCACGGTGTCCTGACTCTCTTATTGTTAGAGTAGGGGGTGTCCTGACTCTCTTATTGTTAGAGTAGGGGTGTCCTGACTCTCTTATTGTTAGAGTAGGGGTGTCCTGACTCTCTTATTGTTAGAGTAGGGGTGTTAACCACGGTGTCCTGACTCTCTTATTGTTAGAGCAGGGGGTGTTAACCACGGTGTCCTGACTCTCTTATTGTTAGAGTAGGGGTGTCCTGACTCTCTTATTGTTAGAGTAGGGGTGTCCTGACTCTCTTATTGTTAGAGTAGGGGTGTTAACCACGGTGTCCTGACTCTCTTATTGTTAGAGTAGGGGTGTTAACCACGGTGTCCTGACTCTCTTATTGTTAGAGTAGGGGTGTCCTGACTCTCTTATTGTTAGAGTGGGGTGTCCTGACTCTCTTATTGTTAGAGTAGGGGTGTTAACCACGGTGTCCTGACTCTCTTATTGTTAGAGTAGGGGTGTTAACCACGGTGTCCTGACTCTCTTATTGTTAGAGTAGGGGTGTTAACCACGGTGTCCTGACTCTCTTATTGTTAGAGTAGGGGTGTCCTGACTCTCTTATTGTTAGAGTAGGGGTGTCCTGACTCTCTTATTGTTAGAGTAGGGGTGTTAACCACGGTGTCCTGACTCTCTTATTGTTAGAGTAGGGGTGTCCTGTCTCTCTTATTGTTAGAGTAGGGGTGTCCTGACTCTCTTATTGTTAGAGTAGGGGTGTTAACCACGGTGTCCTGACTCTCTTATTGTTAGAGTAGGGGTGTTAACCACGGTGTCCTGACTCTCTTATTGTTAGAGTAGGGGTGTTAACCACGGTGTCCTGACTCTCTTATTGTTAGAGTAGGGGTGTTAACCACGGTGTCCTGACTCTCTTATTGTTAGAGTAGGGGTGTCCTGACTCTCTTATTGTTAGAGTAGGGGTGTCCTGACTCTCTTATTGTTAGAGTAGGGGTGTTAACCACGGTGTCCTGACTCTCTTATTGTTAGAGTAGGGGTGTCCTGTCTCTCTTATTGTTAGAGTAGGGGTGTCCTGTCTCTCTTATTGATAGAGTAGTGGTGTTCACCACGGTGTCCTGACTCTCTTATTGTTAGAGTAGGGGTGTTAACCACGGTGTCCTGTCTCTCTTATTGTTAGAGTAGGGGTGTCCTGACTCTCTTATTGTTAGAGTAGGGGTGTCCTGTCTCTCTTATTGTTAGAGTAGGGGTGTTAACCACGGTGTCCTGACTCTCTTATTGTTAGAGTAGGGGTGTTAACCACGGTGTCCTGACTCTCTTATTGTTAGAGTAGGGGGTGTTAACCACGGTGTCCTGTCTCTCTTATTGTTAGAGTAGGGGTGTTAACCACGGTGTCCTGTCTCTCTTATTGTTAGAGTAGGGGGTGTTAACCACGGTGTCCTGACTCTCTTATTGTTAGAGTAGGGGTGTCCTGTCTCTCTTATTGTTAGAGTAGGGGGTGTTAACCACGGTGTCCTGACTCTCTTATTGTTAGAGTAGGGGTGTCCTGACTCTCTTATTGTTAGAGTAGGGGTGTCCTGACTCTCTTATTTTTAGAGTAGGGGGTGTTAACCACGGTGTCCTGACTCTCTTATTGTTAGAGTAGGGGTGTTAACCACGGTGTCCTGACTCTCTTATTGATAGAGTAGTGGTGTTCACCACGGTGTCCTGACTCTCTTATTGTTAGAGTAGGGGTGTTAACCACGGTGTCCTGTCTCTCTTATTGTTAGAGTAGGGGTGTCCTGACTCTCTTATTGTTAGAGTAGGGGTGTCCTGTCTCTCTTATTGTTAGAGTAGGGGTGTTAACCACGGTGTCCTGACTCTCTTATTGTTAGAGTAGGGGTGTTAACCACGGTGTCCTGACTCTCTTATTGTTAGAGTAGGGGGTGTTAACCACGGTGTCCTGTCTCTCTTATTGTTAGAGTAGGGGTGTTAACCACGGTGTCCTGACTCTCTTATTGTTAGAGTAGGGGTGTCCTGACTCTCTTATTGTTAGAGTAGGGGGTGTTAACCACGGTGTCCTGACTCTCTTATTGTTAGAGTAGGGGGTGTTAACCACGGTGTCCTGACTCTCTTATTGTTAGAGTAGGGGTGTCCTGTCTCTCTTATTGTTAGAGTAGGGGTGTCCTGACTCTCTTATTGTTAGAGTAGGGGGTGTTAACCACGGTGTCCTGACTCTCTTATTGTTAGAGTAGGGGGTGTTAACCACGGTGTCCTGACTCTCTTATTGTTAGAGTAGGGGGTGTTAACCACGGTGTCCTGACTCTCTTATTGTTAGAGTAGGGGTGTCCTGACTCTCTTATTGTTAGAGTAGGGTTGTTAACCACGGTGTCCTGACTCTCTTATTGTTAGAGTAAGGGTGTCCTGACTCTCTTATTGTTAGAGTAGGGGTGTTAACCACGGTGTCCTGACTCTCTTATTGTTAGAGTAGGGGTGTCCTGTCTCTCTTATTGTTAGAGTAGGGGTGTTAACCACGGTGTCCCGACTCTCTTATTGTTAGAGTAGGGGTGTCCAGTCTCTCTTATTGTTAGAGTAGGGGTGTCCTGACTCTCTTATTGTTAGAGTAGGGGTGTTAACCACGGTGTCCTGACTCTCTTATTGTTAGAGTAGGGGTGTCCTGTCTCTCTTATTGTTAGAGTAGGGGTGTTAACCACGGTGTCCTGACTCTCTTATTGTTAGAGTAGGGGTGTTAACCACGGTGTCCTGACTCTCTTATTGTTAGAGTAGGGGTGTTAACCACGGTGTCCTGACTCTCTTATTGTTAGAGTAGGGGTGTCCTGACTCTCTTATTGTTAGAGTAGGGGTGTTAACCACGGTGTCCTGACTCTCTTATTGTTAGAGTAGGGGTGTTAACCACGGTGTCCTGACTCTCTTATTGTTAGAGTAGGGGTGTCCTGACTCTCTTATTGTTAGAGTAGGGGGTGTTAACCACGGTGTCCTGACTCTCTTATTGTTAGAGTAGGGGTGTCCTGACTCTCTTATTGTTAGAGTAGGGGTGTTAACCACGGTGTCCTGACTCTCTTATTGTTAGAGTAGGGGTGTCCTGACTCTCTTATTGTTAGAGTAGGGGTGTTAACCACGGTGTCCTGACTCTCTTATTGTTAGAGTAGGGGGTGTTAACCATGGCTTCCTCTGTGATACGTCCTGAGAACAAATATCCAGCGAACAGCAACACATTCAGACAAACAGGCACACACACAGACACACAGACACACACACACACAGACACACAGACACACAGACACACACACACACAGCCACACAGACACACACACACAAAGCGAACAGCAACACATTCCAAGCCACTGAATGATGGAGGGAAGCTTCAGGAAGCAGAAACAATAAACTGAAACAGCAAAAAAAAAGACAACACACACAAACTCACACACACACACACACACACACACACACACACACACACACACACACACACACACACACACACACACACACACACACACACACACACACACACACACACACACACACACACACACACACACACACACACACACACACACACAGACCTCACCTTCACATCTGCCTCTGCTTTGCGATCAAAGGAGCGCTGTTCTTGAGGAGGACAACCAGATGGACTCTTAGCAGCAGCTAAAAGAAACACAGACAGTCAGTCAGACAGTCAGTCAGTCAGTCAGACAGTTAGACAGTCAGTCAGTCAGTCAGTCAGTCAAAGGAGCGTTGTTCTTGAGGAGGACAACCAGATGGACTCTTAGCAGCAGCTAAAAGAAACACAGACAGTCAGTCAGACAGTCAGTCAGTCAGTCAGACAGTTAGACAGTCAGTCAGTCAGTCAGTCAAAGGAGCGTTGTTCTTGAGGAGGACAACCAGATGGACTCTTAGCAGCAGCTAAAAGAAACACAGACAGTCAGTCAGACAGTCAGTCAGTCAGACAGTCAGTCAGTTAGACAGTCAGTCAGTCAGTTAGACAGTCAGTTAGACAGTCAGTCAGTCAGTTAGACAGTCAGTCAGTTAGACAGTCAGTCAGTCAGTCAGTTAGACAGTCAGTCAGTCAGTCAGTCAGTTAGTCAGTTAGACAGTCAGTCAGTCAGACAGTCAGTCAGTCAGTTAGTCAGTCAGTCAGTTAGTCAGTCAGTCAGTTAGACAGTCAGACAGTCAGTCAGTTAGACAGTCAGTCAGTCAGTCAGTCAGACAGTTAGACAGTCAGTCAGTCAGTCAGTCAAAGGAGCGTTGTTCTTGAGGAGGACAACCAGATGGACTCTTAGCAGCAGCTAAAAGAAACACAGACAGTCAGTCAGTCAGTCAGTCAGTCAGTCAGTCAGTCAGTCAGTCAGTCAGTCAGTCAGTCAGTCAGTCAGTTAGACAGTCACTCAGACAGTCAGACAGTCAGTCAGACAGTCAGTCAGTCAGTTAGACAGTCAGTCAGTCAGTTAGACAGTCAGTCAGACAGTCAGTTAGACAGTCAGTCAGTCAGTCAGTCAGACGGTTAGACAGTCAGTCAGTCAGTCAGGCAAAGGAGCGTTGTTCTTGAGGAGGACAACCAGATGGACTCTTAGCAGCAGCTAAAAGAAACACAGACAGTCAGTCAGTCAGTCAGACAGTCAGTCAGACAGTCAGTCAGTCAGTCAGACAGTTAGACAGTCAGTCAGTCAGTCAGTCAAAGGAGCGTTGTTCTTGAGGAGGACAACCAGATGGACTCTTAGCAGCAGCTAAAAGAAACACAGACAGTCAGTCAGACAGTCAGTCAGTCAGACAGTTAGACAGTCAGTCAGTCAGTCAGTCAAAGGAGCGTTGTTCTTGAGGAGGACAACCAGATGGACTCTTAGCAGCAGCTAAAAGAAACACAGACAGTCAGTCAGACAGTCAGACAGTCAGTCAGTCAGTCAGTCAGTCAGTCAGTCAGTCAGTCAGTCAGTCAGTCAGTCAGTCAGTTAGACAGTCAGTCAGTCAGTTAGACAGTCAGTTAGACAGTCAGTCAGTCAGTTAGACAGTCAGTCAGTTAGACAGTCAGTCAGTCAGTCAGTCAGTTAGACAGTCAGTCAGTCAGTCAGTCAGTTAGTCAGTCAGTCAGTCAGTCAGTCAGACGGTTAGACAGTCAGTCAGTCAGTCAGGCAAAGGAGCGTTGTTCTTGAGGAGGACAACCAGATGGACTCTTAGCAGCAGCTAAAAGAAACACAGACAGTCAGTCAGTCAGTTAGACAGTCAGTCAGACAGTCAGTCAGTCAGTCAGACAGTTAGACAGTCAGTCAGTCAGTCAGTCAAAGGAGCGTTGTTCTTGAGGAGGACAACCAGATGGACTCTTAGCAGCAGCTAAAAGAAACACAGACAGTCAGTCAGACAGTCAGTCAGTCAGACAGTTAGACAGTCAGTCAGTCAGTCAGTCAAAGGAGCGTTGTTCTTGAGGAGGACAACCAGATGGACTCTTAGCAGCAGCTAAAAGAAACACAGACAGTCAGTCAGACAGTCAGTCAGTCAGTCAGTCAGTCAGTCAGTCAGTCAGTCAGTCAGTCAGTCAGTTAGACAGTCAGTCAGTCAGTTAGACAGTCAGTCAGTCAGTTAGACAGTCAGTCAGTTAGACAGTCAGTCAGTCAGTCAGTCAGTTAGACAGTCAGTCAGTCAGTCAGTCAGTTAGTCAGTTAGACAGTCAGTCAGTCAGACAGTTAGACAGTCAGTCAGTCAGTCAGTCAGTCAAAGGAGCGTTGTTCTTGAGGAGGACAACCAGATGGACTCTTAGCAGCAGCTAAAAGAAACACAGACAGTCAGTCAGACAGTCAGTCAGTCAGTCAGACAGTTAGACAGTCAGTCAGTCAGTCAGTCAAAGGAGCGTTGTTCTTGAGGAGGACAACCAGATGGAGTCTTAGCAGCAGCTAAAAGAAACACAGTCAGTCAGACAGTCAGTCAGTCAGTCAGTCAGACAGTCAGTCAGTTAGACAGTCAATCAGTCAGTTAGACAGTCAGTTAGACAGTCAGTCAGTCAGTTAGACAGTCAGTCAGTTAGACAGTCAGTCAGTCAGTCAGTCAGTTAGTCAGTTAGACAGTCAGTCAGTCAGTCAGTCAGACGGTTAGACAGTCAGTCAGTCAGTCAGGCAAAGGAGCGTTGTTCTTGAGGAGGACAACCAGATGGACTCTTAGCAGCAGCTAAAAGAAACACAGACAGTCAGTCAGTCAGTTAGACAGTCAGTCAGACAGTCAGTCAGTCAGTCAGACAGTTAGACAGTCAGTCAGTCAGTCAGTCAAAGGAGCGTTGTTCTTGAGGAGGACAACCAGATGGACTCTTAGCAGCAGCTAAAAGAAACACAGACAGTCAGTCAGACAGTCAGTCAGTCAGACAGTTAGACAGTCAGTCACTCAGTCAGTCAGTCAAAGGAGCGTTGTTCTTGAGGAGGACAACCAGATGGACTCTTAGCAGCAGCTAAAAGAAACACAGACAGTCAGTCAGACAGTCAGACAGTCAGTCAGTCAGTCAGTCAGTCAGTCAGTCAGTCAGTCAGTCAGTTAGACAGTCAGTCAGTCAGTTAGACAGTCAGTTAGACAGTCAGTCAGTTAGACAGTCAGTCAGTTAGACAGTCAGTCAGTCAGTCAGTCAGTTAGACAGTCAGTCAGTCAGTCAGTCAGTTAGTCAGTTAGACAGTCAGTCAGTCAGACAGTTAGACAGTCAGTCAGTCAGTCAGTCAGTCAAAGGAGCATTGTTCTTGAGGAGGACAACCAGATGGACTCTTAGCAGCAGCTAAAAGAAACACAGACAGTCAGTCAGACAGTCAGTCAGTCAGTCAGTCAGTCAGACAGTTAGACAGTCAGTCAGTCAGTCAGTCAAAGGAGCGTTGTTCTTGAGGAGGACAACCAGATGGAGTCTTAGCAGCAGCTAAAAGAAACACAGACAGTCAGTCAGACAGTCAGTCAGTCAGTCAGACAGTCAGTCAGTTAGACAGTCAGTCAGTCAGTTAGACAGTCAGTTAGACAGTCAGACAGTCAGTCAGTTAGACAGTCAGTCAGTCAGTCAGACAGTTAGACAGTCAGTCAGTCAGTCAGTCAAAGGAGCGTTGTTCTTGAGGAGGACAACCAGATGGACTCTTAGCAGCAGCTAAAAGAAACACAGACAGTCAGTCAGTCAGTCAGTCACTCAGACAGTCAGACAGTCAGTCAGACAGTCAGTCAGACAGTCAGTCAGTCAGTTAGACAGTCAGTCAGTCAGTCAGTTAGACAGTCAGTCAGTCAGTCAGACAGTTAGACAGTCAGTCAGTCAGTCAGGCAAAGGAGCGTTGTTCTTGAGGAGGACAACCAGATGGACTCTTAGCAGCAGCTAAAAGAAACACAGACAGTCAGTCAGTCAGTTAGACAGTCAGTCAGACAGTCAGTCAGTCAGTCAGACAGTTAGACAGTCAGTCAGTCAGTCAAAGGAGCATTGTTCTTGAGGAGGACAACCAGATGGACTCTTAGCAGCAGCTAAAAGAAACACAGACAGTCAGTCAGACAGTCAGTCAGTCAGTCAGTCAGACAGTTAGACAGTCAGTCAGTCAGTCAGTCAGTCAAAGGAGCGTTGTTCTTGAGGAGGACAACCAGATGGACTCTTAGCAGCAGCTAAAAGAAACACAGACAGTCAGACAGTCAGTCAGTCAGTCAGACAGTCAGTCAGTTAGACAGTCAGTCAGTCAGTCAGTTAGACAGTCAGTTAGACAGTCAGTCAGTCAGTTAGACAGTCAGTCAGTTAGACAGTCAGTCAGTCAGTCAGTCAGTCAGTTAGACAGTCAGTCAGTCAGTCAGTCAGTCAGTTAGTCAGTTAGACAGTCAGTCAGTCAGTTAGTCAGTCAGTCAGTTAGTCAGTCAGTTAGACAGTCAGACGGTCAGTCAGTTAGACAGTCAGTCAGTCAGTCAGTTAGACAGTCAGTCAGTCAGTCAGTCAGTCAAAGGAGCGTTGTTCTTGAGGAGGACAACCAGATGGACTCTTAGCAGCAGCTAAAAGAAACACAGACAGTCAGTCAGTCAGTCAGTCAGTCAGTCAGTTAGACAGTCACTCAGACAGTCAGACAGTCAGTCAGACAGTCAGTCAGTCAGTTAGACAGTCAGTCAGTCAGTCAGACAGTTAGACAGTCAGTCAGTCAGTCAGGCAAAGGAGCGTTGTTCTTGAGGAGGACAACCAGATGGACTCTTAGCAGCAGCTAAAAGAAACACAGACAGTCAGTCAGTCAGTTAGACAGTCAGTTAGACAGTCAGTCAGTCAGTTAGACAGTCAGTCAGTCAGACAGTCAGTCAGTCAGTCAGACAGTTAGACAGTCAGTTAGACAGTCAGTTAGACAGTCAGTCAGTCAGTCAGACAGTTAGACAGTCAGTTAGACAGTCAGACAGACAGTCAGTCAGTCAGTCAGTCAGTCAGTCAGTCAGTTAGACAGTCAGTCAGTCAGTCAGTCAGTCAGTTAGACAGTCAGTCAGACAGACAGTCAGTCAGTCAGTCAGTTAGACAGTCAGTTAGACAGTCAGTCAGTCAGTTAGACAGTCAGTCAGACAGTCAGTCAGTCAGTCAGTTAGTCAGTCAGTCAGTCAGTTAGACAGTCAGTCAGTCAGTCAGTCAGTCAGTCAGTCAGTCAGTTAGACAGTCAGTCAGTCAGACAGTCAGTTAGACAGTCAGACAGTCAGTTAGACAGTCAGTCAGACAGTCAGTCAGTTAGACAGTCAGTCAGTCAGTCAGTCAGTTAGACAGTCAGTCAGTCAGTCAGTTAGACAGTCAGTTAGACAGTCAGACAGTCAGTTAGACAGTCAGACAGTCAGTCAGTTAGACAATCAGTCAGTCAGTTAGACAGTCAGTTAGACAGTCAGACAGTCAGTTAGACAGTCAGTCAGACAGTCAGTCAGTCAGTTAGACAGTCAGTCAGTCAGTTAGACAGTCAGTCAGACAGTCAGTCAGTCAGTTAGACAGTCAGTCAGTCAGTCAGTCAGTCAGTCAGTCAGTCAGTCAGTCAGTTAGACAGTTAGACAGTTAGACAGTCAGTCAGTCAATTAGAAAGTCAGTCAGTCAGTCAGTTAGAGAGTCAGTCAATCAGTCAGTCAGTTAGACAGTCAGTCAGACAGTCAGTCAGTCAGTCAGTCAGTTAGACAGACAGTCAGTCAGTCAGACAGACAGTCAGTCAGTCAGTCAGTTAGACAGTCAGTCAGTTAGACGGTCAGACAAACAGTCAGTCAGTTAGACAGTTAGTCAGTTAGACAGTCAGTCAGTCAGTCAGTCAGTCAGTTAGATAGTGTGTCAGTCAGACAGTCAGTCAGTCAGTTAGAAAGTCAGTCAGTCAGTCAGTCAGTTAGACAGTCAGTTAGTCAGTTAGAAAGTCAGTCAGTCAGTCAGTCAGTCAGTTAGACAGACAGAAAGACAGACAGTCAGTCAGTCAGTTAGAAAGTCAGTCAGTCAGTTAGACTGTCAGTCAGTCAGTTAGAAAGTCAGTCAGTCAGTCAGTCAGTTAGACAGACAGTCAGTCAGTCAGTCAGTGATTCAGCCAGTCAGTCAGTCAGTCAGTCAGTCAGTCAGTCAGTTAGAAAGTCAGACAGTCAGACAGTCAGTCAGCCAGTCAGTCAGTCAGTCAGTCAGTCAGTCAGTTAGTCAGTCAGTTAGAAAGTCAGTTAGTCAGTCAGTCAGCCAGTCAGTTAGTCAGTCAGTTAGAAAGTCAGACAGTCAGACAGTCAGTCAGTTAGTCAGTCAGTTAGAAAGTCAGTCAGTCAGTCAGTCAGTCAGCCAGCCAGTCAGTCAGTCAGCCAGCCAGCCAGATAGTCAGACAGTTAGCCAGTCAGTCAGTCAGTCAGTTAGTCAGTCAGTCAGCCAGCCAGTCAGTCAGTTAGTCAGTCAGTCAGTCAGCCAGCCAGTCAGTTAGTCAGTCAGCCAGCCAGTCAGTCAGTGAGTCAATTAGTTAGCCAGCCAGTCAGTCAGCCAGCCAGCCAGTCAATTAGTCAGACAGTCAGTCAGTCAGCCAGCCAGTCAGTCAATTAGTTAGCCAGCCAGTCAGTCAGCCAGCCAGCCAGTCAGTCAGCCAGCCAGTCAGATAGTCAGACAGTTAGAAAGTCAGACAGTCCTG
>NW_025747992.1:0-42356 GCF_021184085.1 Oncorhynchus gorbuscha | reverse complement strand
TTTCAAAACAGTAAAGACATTACAAATGTCATATTATATATACACACAATGTACAAATGGTTAAAGGACACAAGATAAAATAAATAAGCATAAATATGGGTTGTATTTACAATGGTGTTTGTTCTTCACTGGTTGCCCTTTTCTCGTGGCAACAGGTCACGAATCTTGCTGCTGTGATGGCACACTGTGGAATTTCACCCAGTAGATATGGGAGTTTTTCAAAATTGGATTTGTTTTCGAATTCTTTGTAGATCTGCGTAATCTGGGGGAAATATGTCTATCTAATATGGTCATACATTGGGCAGGAGGTTAGGAAGTGCAGCTCAGTTTCCACCTCATTTTGTGGGCAATGAGCACATAGCCTGTCTTCTCTTGAGAGCAATGTCTGCCTACGGCGGCCTTTCTCAATAGCAAGGCTATGCTCACTGAGTCTGTACATAGTCAAAGCTTTCCTTAATTTTGGGTTAGTCACAGTGGTCAGGTATTCTGCCGCTGTGTACTCTCTGTGTAGGGCCAAATAGCATTCTAGTTTGCTCTGTTTTTTTGTTAATTCTTTCCAATGTGTTAAGTAATTATATTTTTGTTTTCTCATGATTTGGTTGGGTCTAATTGTGCTGTTGTCCTGGGGCTCTGTAGGGTGTGTTTGTGTTTGTGAACAGAGCCCCAGGACCAGCTTGCTTAGGGGACTCTTCTCCAGGTTCATCTCTCTGTAGGTGATGGCTTTGTTATGGAAGGTTTGTGAATCGCTTCCTTTTAGGTGGTTGTAGAATTTAACGTCTCTTTTCTGGATTTTGATAATTAGTGGGTATCGGCCTAATTCTGCTCTGCATGCATTATTTGGTGTTTTACGTTGTACACGGAGGATATTTTTGCAGAATTCTGCGTGCAGAGTCTCAATTTGGTGTTTGTCCCATTTTGTGAAGTCTTGGTTGGTGAGCGGACCCCAGACCTCACAACCATAAAGGGCAATGGGCTCTATGACTGATTCAAGTATTTTTAGCCAAATCCTAATTGGTATGTTGAAATTTATGTTTCTTTTGATGGCATAGAATGCCCTTCTTGCCTTGTCTCTCAGATCGTTCACAGCTTTGTGGAAGTTACCTGTGGCGCTGATGTTTAGGCCAAGGTATGTATAGTTTTTTGTGTGCTCTAGGGCAACAGTGTCTAGATGGAATTTGTATTTCTGGTCCTGGTGACTGGACCTTTTTTGGAACACCATTATTTTGGTTTTCCTGAGATTTACTGTTAGGGCCCAGATCTGGCAGAATCTGTGCAGAATATCTAGGTGCTGCTGTAGGCCCTCCTTGGTTGGTGACAGAAGCACCAGATCATCAGCAAACAGCAGACATTTGACTTCGGATTCTAGCAGGGGGAGGCCGGGTGCTGCAGACATTTCTAGTGCCCGCGCCAATTCGTTGATATATATGTTGAAGAGGGTGGGGCTTAAGCTGCATCCCTGTCTAACCCCACGTCCCTGTGTGAAGAAATGTGTCTGTTTTTTGCCAATTTTAACCGCACACTTGTTGTTTGTGTACATGGATTTTATAATGTCATATGTTTTACCCCAACACCACTTTCCATCAGTTTGTATAGCAGACCCTCATGCCAGATTGAGTGAAGGCTTTTTTGAAATTGAGAAGAGTTTTGTTTTGGTTTGTTTGGTTGTCAATTAGGTGTGCAGGGTATACATGGTCTGTTTCGGTAATTTGGTAAAAAGCCAATTTGACATTTGCTCAGTACATTGTTTTCATTGAGGAAATGTACGAGTCTGCTGTTAATGATAATGCAGGGGATTTTCCCAAGGTTACTGTTGACACATATTCCATGGTAGTTATTGGGGTCAAATTTGTCTCCACTTTTGTGGATTGGGGTGATCAGTCCTTGGTTCCAAATATTGGGGAAGATCAGAGCTAAGTATGATGTTAAAGAGTTTTAATATAGCCAATTGGAATTTGTTGTCTGTATATTTGATCATTTCATTGAGGATACCATCGACACCACAGGCCTTTTTGGGTTGGAGGGTTTTTATTTTGTCCTGTAACTCATTCAATGTAATTGGAGAATCCAGTGGGTTCTGGTAGTCTTTAATAGTTGATTCTAAGATCTGTATTTGATCATGTATATGTTTTTGCTCTTTATTCTTTGTTATAGAACCAAAAAGATTGGAGAAGAGGTCTACCCATACATCTCCGTACATCTCCATTTTGGATAGATAATTCTTTGTGTTGTTGTTTGTTTAGTGTTTTCCAATTTTCCCAGAAGTGGTTAGAGTCTATAGATTCTTCAATTGCATTGGGCTGATTTCTGACGTGCTGTTCCTTCTTTTCCGTAGTGTATTTCTGTATTGTTTTAGTGATTCACCATAGTGAAGGCGAAGACTCAGGTTTTCCGGGTCTCTATGTTTTTGGTTGGACAGGTTTCTCAATTTCTTTCTTAGATTTAGGGAAGCTGAAGGTCAATTATACTGAGATTTTTGGCATGTTAATTTTCTTCGGTTTTCTTGAGATCAAACCATTTGTCAATTATACTGTTAAATTTTCTTCCAAGTTTAACCTTCACTATTACAGTGGAACGTTTTACCCAGGAAATTGTCTAAAAGGGATTGAATTTGTTGTTGCTAATTGTTTTTGGTAGGTTTCCAAACTGCATTCCTTCCATCTATAGCATTTCTTAATGTTACTCAGTTCCTTTGGCTTTGATGCCTCATGATTGAGTATTGCTCTGTTTAAGTAGACTGTGATTTTGCTGTGGTCTGATAGGGGTGTCAGTGGGCTGACTGTGAACGCTCTGAGAGACTCTGGGTTGAGGTCAGTGATAAAGTAGTCTACAGTACTACTGCCAAGAGATGAGCTATAGGTGTACCTACCATAGGAGTCCCCTCTAAGCCTACCGTTGACTATGTACATACCCAGCGTGCGACAGAGCTGCAGGAGTTGTAACCCGTTTTTGTTGGTTATGTTGTCATAGTTGTGCCTAGGGGGCATATGTGGGAGGGGATGCTGTCACCTCCAGGCAGATGTTTGTCCCCCTGTGTGCTGAGGGTGTCGGGCTCTTGTCCAGTTCTGGCATTTAGGTCGCCACAGACTAGTACATGTCCCTGGGCCTGGAAATGATTGATTTCGCCCTCCAGGATGGAGAAGCTGTCTTCATTAAAATATGGGGATTCTAGTGGGGGATATAGGTAGCACACAGGAGGACATTTTTCTCTGTTAGGATAATTTCCTTTTGAATTTCTAGCCAAATGTAGAATGTTCCTGTTTTGATTAATTTAATGGAGTGAGTTAGGTCTGCTCTATACCAAATTAGCATACCCCCTGAGTCCCTTCCCTGTTTCACACCTGGTAGTTTGGTGGATGGGACTACCAGCTCTCTGTAACCTAGAGGGCAACCAGTGGGTCTGTCTCCTCTATACCAGGTTTCTTGCAGGATGACAATGTCTGTATTACCGATTTCTTTGGTGAAGTCCGGGTTTCTGCTCTTCAGGCCAAAGGCAGATGACCTCAGGCCTTGGATATTCCAGGATGATATAGTGAATGCTTTTTGTTCCATAGAGTGTCCAATGTTGTTGGTCGTGGTTTGGCCTCAGGCCAGTAAGTGTGAGCAGAGCCTGCTGAGCATCTGGTACATGCCATTGGCTTGGGCGAGTGTGAGAGTGGGGGTTGGGCCTGTTTGCCCGCTCACTACCTGGGCGTATGTGTGACTTCAATGTTGAGGCCCTCTTTACGGGGGGGTGGGGTGCATGGGGTGGGCAGGAGCGGCATAGGTCTGATCTGAGGGGGCCTAAATGGGGTGTGGGCATGGTTGACGTGGGGGGGTGTTGATTGGTTGGGGTGGGGGTGTGGATGTGTCTGGGTGTGCGGTGGTCTGGATGTAATTCCTCTTGGCGTGGGTCCTCTATGTGTAGGTCCAGGGGGGGGGTCCTGCAGGTCTGGGAGGGTGTCTATTGATCTGTTGCTCCTGTGTGAAGTGTTGGGGATACGTTTCTCTCTCTCTCTCTCTCTCTCTCTCTCTCTCTCTCTCTCTCTCTCTCTCTCTCTCTCTCTCTCTCTCTCTCTCTGTCTCTCTGTCTCTCTCTGTCTCTCTCTGTCTCTCTCTGTCTCTCTCTGTCTCTCTCTCTCTCTGTCTCTCTGTCTCTCTCTGTCTCTCTCTGTCTCTCTCTCTGTCTCTCTCTGTCTCTCTCTCTCTGTCTCTCTCTCTCTCTCTCTCTCTGTCTCTCTCTCTGTCTCTCTCTCTCTGTCTCTCTCTCTGTCTCTCTCTCTCTCTCTCTCTCTCTCTCTCTCTGTCTCTCTCTCTCTCTGTGTCTCTCTCTCTCTGTGTCTCTCTTTCTCTGTCTCTCTCTCTCCCCCTCTCTCCGTCTGTCTTTCTCTCTCTGTCTCTCTCTCTCTGTCTCTCTCGCTCTAGCTGTCTTTCTCTCTCTCTGTCTGTCTCTCTCTTTCCCTCTTTCTCTCTCTCTCTGGCTGTCTCTCTCTCTCTGGCTGTCTCTCTTTCACTCTCTGGCAGTCTCTATCTCTCTGGCTGTCTCTCTTTCTCTCTCTGGCTATCTCTCTCTCTCTGGCTGTCTCTCTCTCTGGCTGTCTCTCTTTCTCTCTCTGGCTGTCTCTCTCTCTATCTCTCTCTGGCTGTCTCTCTCTCTCTCTGGCTGTCTCTCACTCTCTCTGGCTGTCTCTCTCTCTCTGGCTCTCTCTCTCTCTCTCTGGCTGTCTCTCTTTCTCTCTCTGGCTGGCTGTCTCTCTTTCTCTCTCTCTGTGTCGTTCTTCTGTTATTTGTTATTATTAGTTGGTTGTCATGGGAGTTGTTTGCCAGGGCTTTCTGGGCCGATGTGACCAATCACATGGAATCACTGTCATTGGAAGACAGGATAGATTGACTCTGTAAGTCTCTATAGGACTATGACTGTAACTGTCCATGGGCGAACTCATTTTTTACTTTTTCAAATGCTTAAGTCATTTGTACAGTCACTTGTAACACAATGTTTACATGATTGTATGATGCAAGAAACCACTTTACAAAATAAAAAGCATGAGTATATATTTTTACCATAGAGAATCAGACAAAAATGTCGGCTACACTCTGCCTATTGGCTTTTTTTGCATATTGAAACATGTCTCAACATACAACACTGCCCCTTTAAGGCTTTCCTGGAGGGTCTCCTGGACTAGAGGCTCTCCTGGAGGGTCTCCTGGACTAGGGGCCTCCTGGACTAGAGGCTCTTCTGGAGGGTCTCCTGGAGGGTCTCCTGGACTAGAGGCTTTCCTGGAGGGTCTCCTAGACTAGAGCCTCTCCTGGAGAGTCTCCTGGACTAGAGGGCCTCCTGGACTAGAGGCTCTCCTGGAGGGTCTCCTGGACTAAAGGCTTTCCTGGAGTGTCTCCTAGACTAGAGGCTCTCCTAGACTAGAGGGACTCCTAGACTAGAGGATCTCCTAGACTAGAGGGACTCCTAGACTAGAGTATCTCCTAGACTAGAGGGACTCCTAGACTAGAGGATCTCCTAGACTAGAGGGACTCCTAGACTAGAGGCTCTCCTAGACTAGAGGGACTCCTAGACTAGAGGCTCTCCTAGACTAGAGGCTCTCCTAGACTAGAGGCTCTCCTAGACTAGAGGGACTCCTAGACTAGAGGGACTCCTAGACTAGAGGACTCCTAGACTAGAGGCTCTCCTAGACTAGAGGGACTCCTAGACTAGAGGATCTCCTAGACTAGAGGGACTCCTAGACTAGAGGCTCTCCTAGACTAGAGGGACTCCTAGACTAGAGGGACTCCTAGACTAGAGGGACTCCTAGACTAGAGGGACTCCTAGACTAGAGGGTCTCCTAGACTAGAGGGACTCCTAGACTAGAGGGTCTCCTGGAGGGACTCCTAGACTAGAGGGTCTCCTGGAGGGACTCCTAGACTAGAGGGACTCCTAGACTAGAGGGTCTCCTGGAGGCTCTCCTAGACTAGAGGCTTTCCTGGAGGGTCTCCTAGACTAGAGGGTCTCCTGGAGGGTCTCCTAGACTAGAGGCTCTCCTGTACGCTGTAGGCTGTAGGCATTTCATCTCCACTGTGACATGAGGCTGTAGGCATTTCATCTCCACTGTGACATGAGGCTGTAGGCATTTCATCTCCACTGTGACATGAGGCTGTAGGCATTTCATCTCCACTGTGACATGAGGCTGTAGGCATTTCATCTCCACTGTGACATGAGGCTGTAGGCTGTAGGCATTTCATCTCCACTGTGACATGAGGCTGTAGGCATTTCATCTCCACTGTGACATGAGGCTGTAGGCATTTCATCTCCACTGTGACATGAGGCTGTAGGCATTTCATCTCCACTGTGACATGAGGCTGTAGGCATTTCATCTCCACTGTGACATGAGGCTGTAGGCATTTCATCTCCTGTCACGCCTTGGTCATTGTATCTTGTGTTTTTGTTATATGTTTGGGTAGGCCAGGGTGTGACATGGGTTTATATGTTGTATTTCGTATTGGGGTTTGTATTAATTGGGAGTGTGTATTAGTAGGGGTGTGTCTAGTTAGGCTTGGCTGCCTGAGGCGATTCCTAATTGGAGTCAGCTTATTCTAGTTGTCTCGGATTGGGAACCGTATTTAGGTAGCTTGAGTGCGCGTTGTATTTCGTGGGTGATTGTACCTGTCTTTGTGTTAGTCACCAGATAGGCTGTAATTAGTTTCACTCGTTTGTTGTTTTTGTATTTTCAGTTATTTCATGTACATCATTTTCTTCATTAAAAGTCATGAGTAACCTACACGCTGCATTTCGGTCTGACTCTCTACAAACAACAGACGAACTACATTACAGAATCACCCACCACCATTCACAGACCGAGCAGCGTGTGAACTGGCAGGAGCTAAAGGAGGACGATATGGACGGCAGAAGCAGGGATTATACGACGTGGGAAGAAATCGACAGGTGGGCGGCCGACCCAGAGCGAGTGCAGGAGCCCGCCTGGGATTCCCTACAGCAATGCGAAGAGGGCTATACACGTATGGAATCGAGAAGGAAAGCATTGCTATACAGAGCGAAAACCGAAGGTAAAGGGGGAAAGCGCAGAGAGAGAGTGGCTGAGTCAGAGAATAGACCTGAGCCTACTCTCCCTGTTGATCGTGAAGAGCAGTTGCAATGGGAGAGACTGCATCATTTGGAGATTTGGACATGGGAGGAGGAATTAGACGGTCAAGGACCCTGGGAGCAGCCGGGAGAATATCGCCGTCCCAAGGAGGAAATAGAGGCAGCTAAAGCGGGGAGGCGCATGTATGAGGAGGCAGCACGGCGACACGGTTGGAAACCGGAAAGTCACCCCCAAAAAAATATTGGGGGGGGGGGCTAAAAGGGAGAATAGTTATGCCAGGTAGGAAACCTGCGCATTCTCCCTGTGCTCACCGTTGGGCTAGAGAGACCGGGCAGGCACCGTGTTATGCTATGGAGCGCACGGTGTTTCCAGTGCGGGTGCAGAGCCAGCTGCGACACATACCAGCCCTTCCTATTGGCCGGGCTAGAGTGGGCATCGAGCCAGGTAAGCTTGGGCAGGCTCGGTGCTCAAGAGCTCCAGTGCGCCTGCACGGTCCGGTCTATCCAGAGCCACCTCTACACACCAGTCCTCCGGTAGCAGCTCCCCGCACCAGGCTTCCTGTGCGTGTCCTCGCGCCAGTAACACCAGTTCCAGCACCACGCACCAGGCCTCCAGTGCGTCTCGCCTGTTCAGCGCAGCCAGTGCTTTTCTCCCCTCCTGCGCTGCCGGAGTCTCCCGCTTGTTTAGCGCAACCAGAGCTGTTCTCTTCTCCTGCGCTATCGGAGTCTCCCGCCTGTTTAGCGCAGCCAGAGCCATTTACATTTTACATTTAAGTCATTTAGCAGACGCTCTTATCCAGAGCGACTTACAAATTGGTGCATTCACCTTATGGCATCCAGTGGAACAGTCACTTTACAATAGTGCATCTAAATCTTAAAGGGGGGGGGATACTTATCCTATCCTAGGTATTCCTTAAAGAGGTGGGGTTTCAGGTGTCTCCGGAAGGTGGTGATTGACTCCGCTGTCCTGGCGTCGTGAGGGAGTTTGTTCCACCATTGGGGGGCCAGAGCAGCGAACAGTTTTGACTGGGCTGAGCGGGAGCTGTACTTCCTCAGTGGTAGGGAGGCGAGCAGGCCAGAGGTGGATGAACGCAGTGCCCTTGTTTGGGTGTAGGGCCTGATCAGAGCCTGGAGGTACTGAGGTGCCGTTCCCCTCACAGCTCCGTAGGCAAGCACCATGGTCTTGTAGCGGATGCGAGCTTCAACTGGAAGCCAGTGGAGAGAACGGAGGAGCGGGGTGACGTGAGAGAACTTGGGAAGGTTGAACACCAGACGGGCTGCGGCATTCTGGATGAGTTGAAGGGGTTTAATGGCACAGGCAGGGAGCCCAGCCAACAGCGAGTTGCAGTAATCCAGACGGGAGATGACAAGTGCCTGGATTAGGACCTGCGCCGCTTCCTGTGTGAGGCAGGGTCGTACTCTGCGGATGTTGTAGAGCATGAACCTACAGGAACGGGCCACCGCCTTGATGTTGGTTGAGAACGACAGGGTGTTGTCCAGGATCACACCAAGGTTCTTAGCGCTCTGGGAGGAGGACACAATGGAGTTGTCAACCGTGATGGCGAGATCATGGAATGGGCAGTCCTTCCCCGGGAGGAAGAGCAGCTCTGTCTTGCCGAGGTTCAGCTTGAGGTGGTGATCCGTCATCCACACTGATATGTCTGCCAGACATGCAGAGATGCGATTCGCCACCTGGTCATCAGAAGGGGGAAAGGAGAAGATTAGTTGTGTGTCGTCTGCATAGCAATGATAGGAGAGACCATGTGAGGTTATGACAGAGCCAAGTGACTTGGTGTATAGCGAGAATAGGAGAGGGCCTAGAACAGAGCCCTGGGGGACACCAGTGGTGAGAGCGCGTGGTGAGGAGACAGATTCTCGCCACGCCACCTGGTAGAAGCGACCTGTCAGGTAGGACGCAATCCAAGCGTGGGCCGCGCCGGAGATGCCCAACTCGGAGAGGGTGGAGAGGAGGATCTGATGGTTCACAGTATCGAAGGCAGCCGATAGATCTAGAAGGATGAGAGCACAGGAGAGAGAGTTAGCTTTAGCAGTGCGGAGCGCCTCCGTGATACAGAGGAGAGCAGTCTCAGTTGAATGACTAGTCTTGAAACCTGACTGATTTGGATCAAGAAGGTCATTCAGAGAGAGATAGCGGGAGAGCTGGCCAAGGACGGCACGTTCAAGAGTTTTGGAGAGAAAAGAAAGAAGGGATACTGGTCTGTAATTGTTGACATCGGAGGGATCGAGTGTAGGTTTTTTCAGAAGGGGTGCAACTCTCGCTCTCTTGAAGACGGAAGAGAGCGGAAGGGACGTAGCCAGCGGTCAGTGATGAGAGCCTTTCTCCTCTCTTGCGCTGCCGGAGTCTCCTGTCTGTCCAGCGCCACCAGTGCTCCCAGTCGGCCCAGCGCGTCCAGTGCGCATCGCCTGTTCAGCACAGCCAGTGCTTTTCTCCCCTCCTGTGCTATCGGAGTCTCCAGCCTGTTCAGCTCAGCCAGAGCCTTTCTCCTCTCCTGCGCTGCCGGAGTCTCCTGTCTGCCCAGCGCCGCCAGTCGGCCCAGCGTCACCAGTCTGCCAGGATCCGCCAGAAGTGCCAGTCTGCCAGGATCCGCCAGAAGTGCCAGTCTGCCAAGATCTTCTAGATCGGCCAGACAACCTGAATCATCCAGGTCCACCAGCCTGCCAGGATTTACCGGAGCCTACTACCTGCCTGAGCTTCCTCTCAGTACTGAGCTTCCTTTCAGTACTGAGCTTCCTTTCAGTACTAGGCTTCCTCTCTGTACTGGGCTCCCTCTCAGTACCGGGCTTCCCCTCAGTACTGTCCCGAGCTGCCCCTCTGTCCCGAGCTGCCCCTCTGTCCCGAGCTGCCCCTCGGTCCCGAGCTGCCCCTCGGTCCCGAGCTGCCCCTCGGTCCCGAGCTGCCCCTCCCGAGCTGCCCCTCAGTTATGTGGGGATCAGGGTGAGGACCATTAGGCCATGGTCGGCGGAGAAGGTGGATTATCCTAGGACGCGAAGGGGAGGAACTAGGACATTTATGGAGTGGGGTCCACGTCCCGAGCCAGAACCGCCACCATGGACAGACGCCCACCCGGACCCTCCCTATGCTCTTGAGGTGCGTCCCGGAGTCCGCACCTTAGGGGGGGGTTCTGTCACGCCTTGGTCATTGTATCTTGTGTTTTTGTTATATGTTTGGGTAGGCCAGGGTGTGACATGGGTTTATATGTTGTATTTCGTATTGGGGTTTGTATTAATTGGGAGTGTGTATTAGTAGGGGTGTGTCTAGTTAGGCTTGGCTGCCTGAGGCGATTCCTAATTGGAGTCAGCTGATTCTAGCTGTCTCGGATTGGGAACCTTATTTAGGTAGCTTGAGTGCGCGTTGTATTTCGTGGGTGATTGTACCTGTCTTTGTGTTAGTCACCAGATAGGCTGTAATTAGTTTCACTCGTTTGTTGTTTTTGTATTTTCAGTTATTTCATGTACATCATTTTCTTCATTAAAAGTCATGAGTAACCTACACGCTGCATTTCGGTCTGACTCTCTACAAACAACAGACGAAGATCATTACATCTCCACTGTGACATGTAAGCTGTTTTATGTATTTACATGGACTGACTGTTATTCCAATGTTGGCCTCTAATCCAATTTTGATCAGACTAATTGTTTGATATTGTGATTTATTTTATGTTTCCTAAAGAATCCTTCTTTAAAATTTCTTTGGGATCGGTGTCCCTTCCTCGGGACGGTTGCGCTAACGTAGGCTAATGCGATTAGCATGAGGTTATAATTATCAAGAACATTTCCCAGGACAGACATATCTAATATTGGCAGAAAGCTTAATTTCTTGTTAATCTAACTGCACTGTCCAGTTTACAGTAGCTATTACAGTGAAAGAATACCATGCTATTGTTGGAGGAGAGTGCCCAATTTTGAACATGATTGTAATGGTTCATTGGCTCAGTCTAAAACTTTGCATATACACTGATGCCATCTAGTGGCCAAAATATAAATGGCAGCTGGGCTGGAATAATACATTATGGCCTTTCTCTTGCATTTCTTCTTCTTTGTATTCATTTTTACCAGATCTATTGTGTTATATTCTACTACATCCCTTTCACATTTCCATAAACTTCAAAGTGTTTCCTGTCAAATCGTACCAAGAATATGCATATCTTGCTTCAGGTCCTGAGCCACAGGCAGTTAGATTTGGGTCATTTTAGGCTAACATTTAAAGAAAAGGGGCCGATACTTAAGAGGTTGTCTCCTCTCCTTCATCTACACGGATTGAAGTGGATTTAACAAGTGACATCAATAAGGGATCATAGCTTTCACCTGGATTCACCTGGTCAGTCTGTCATGTTCCTAGTGTTTTATCTGCTAAATGACTTAAATGTAAATGTAAATGTTATACACTCAGTGTAAACATGTACACACACACTACATACACACTACACACACACTACGTACACTTACATACACACTCCTCTGTTTCTGAGGCAGCACTGACCTCACGGAGTGAGAGAACACGCTTTTACCTATATCCTTCTCTCTCTCTAGCTCTCACGCTTGCTCTCACGCTCGCTCTCTAGCCCTCTCTCTCCATGTATCTCTCTCTCCATGTATCTCTCTCTCCTCTCTCTCCCTCTCTAAGCGGATGGAGAAAGTCATTAAATCCTCTGGTAGAAGGAGGCATTAGAACAGTGAGAATAAACAGAGTGAGGGAGAGAGCTTAAAGAGAGAAAGAGGGAGGGAGAGAATTTGTTTGATTCTCCCTCACCCTTCCTTCCATTGTCTAGCATACACATTCCTCCCTCCCTCCCTCCCTCCCTCCCTCCCTCCCTCCCTCCCTCCCTCCCTCCCTCCCTCCCTCCCTCCCTCCCTCCCTCCCTCCCTCCCTCTCTCCCTCCCTCCTCTCCCTCTCCCTCTCCATGACACCCTCCCTCCCTCCCTCCCTCCCCCTCCCTCCCTCCCTCCCTCCCTCCTCCCTGACTCCCTCCCTCTCCTCCCTCCCTCCCTCCCTCCCTGGCTCCCCTCTCCCTCTCTCCCTCCCTCCCTCCCTCCCTCTCTCTCCCTCTCTCTCTCTCCCTCCCTCTCTCCCTCCCTCTCTCTCTCCCTCTCTCTCTCTCTCTCTCTCTCTCTCTCTCTCTCTCTCTCTCTCTCTCTCTGTGTGTTAGAGAGAGTGATTTCTCTCTCTCTCTCTCTCTCTCTCTCTCTCTCTCTCTCTCTCTCTCTCTTTTCTCTCTCTCCCCCTCCCTCTCTCCTGGCTCCTCTCCTCCCTCTCTCTCCCTCCCTCCTCCCTCCCTCTCCTCCTCTCTCACCCTCTCTCTCCTCTCTCTCTCTCTCTCTCTCTGTCAGAGAGAGTGATTTCTCTTTTCTCCCTCCCCCTCCCTGACTCCCCTCCCTCCCTCCCTCCCCCTCCATCCCTCCCTCCTCCCTCCCTCCCCCTCCCTCCCTCCCTGACTCCCTCCCTCCCTCCCTGTATCTCTGTGGTATAACAATATGAGGTCCATCATAGAACTCTGATTAAATCACAGAACTCTTTTAATGGGTGGACACACACACACACACACACACACACACACACACACACACACACACACACACACACACACACACACACACACACACACACACACACACACACACACACACACACACACACACACACACACACACACACACACAGGGTTTAACAGGGGGTAGTGTAGTTAATGGTGTAGAATGAATGCTATACTGATGGTTCTGAATGTGTGAGGACAGTTAAGGATAGAATATTTTATTACAAACAGAGGACTGGTTAGTGAGGAGGATCACTCTCTGATCACTCTGATGTGTGTGTGATCACTGATCTCTGATGTGTGTGTGATCACTCTGATGTGTGTGATCACTCTGATGTGATCACTCTGATGTGTGTGATCACCTGATGTGTGTGTGATCACTCTGATGTGTGTGTGATCACTCTGATGTGTGTGTGATCACCCTCTCTCTGATGTGTGTGTGATCACTCTCTCTGATGTGTGTGTGATCACCCTCTCTCTGATGTGTGTGTGATCACCCTCTCTCTGGTGTGTGTGTGATCACCCTCTCTCTGATGTGTGTGTGATCACCCTCTCTCTGGTGTGTGTGTGATCACCCTCTCTCTGCCTACTGGTTAGAGCGTTGGACTAGTAACTGAAAGGCTGTTGGATCTAATTCCCGAGCTGACAAGGTAAAATCTGTCGTTCAGCAAGGCAGTTAACCCACTGTTTTCCCACAGAAGACGTGGAGGTCGATTAAGGCAGCCCCCCCCCGCCCCTCTCTGATTCAGAGGGTTAAATACAGCCCCCCTGCCCCTCTCTGATTCAGAGGGTTAAATACAACCCCCCCCCTGCCCCTCTCTGATTCAGAGGGTTAAATACCCCCCCCACCCCCTCTCTGATTCAGAGGGTTAAATACAGCCCCCCTCTCTGACAGCCCCCCCCCCTGCCCCTCTCTGATTCAGAGGGTTAAATACAGCCCCCCTCTCTGATTCAGAGGGTTAAATACAGACCCCCCCCCTCTCTGATTCAGAGGGTTAAATACAACCCCCCCTCTCTGATTCAGAGGGTTAAATACAGCCCCCCCCACCCCTCTCTGATTCAGAGGGTTAAATACAGCCCCCCCTCTCTGATTCAGAGGGTTAAATACAGCCCCCTCTCTGATTCAGAGGGTTAAATGACAGTTAAATACAGCCCCCCTCTCTGATTCAGAGGGTTAAATACAGCCCCCCCCCCCACCCCTCTCTGATTCAGAGGGTTAAATACAGCCCCCCCCCCTCTCTGATTCAGAGGGTTAAATACAGCCCCCCTCTCTCTGATTCAGAGGGTTAAATACAGCCCCCCGCCCCTCTCTGATTCAGAGGGGTTGGGTTAGATGCTGAAGACACATTTCAGTTGAAGGCATTCAGTTGTACAACTGACTAGATATCCCCTTTCCCTCGCTCTGGTGTGTGTGTGTGTGTGTGTGTGTGTGTGTGTGTGTGTGTGTGTGTGTGTGTGTGTGTGTGTGTGTGTGTGTGTGTGTGTGTGTGTGTGTGTGTGTGTGTGTGTGTGTGTGTGTGTGTTAGTCCATGTGAGTGAGGCTGTTGCTTAGAGAGAGGGGGGAGAAGGGGGGCAGCATGAGAAAAGAGGGGCATGGGATGGAGGGAGAGAACTGTGTGTGTGTGTGTGTGTGTGTGTGTGTGTGTGTGTGTGTGTGTGTGTGTGTGTGTGTGTGTGTGTGTGTGTGTGTGTGTGTGTGTGTGTGTTGGAGCCAGAGCTGCAGAATAATCACATTATGTGTGGTCTGGCGACCCGGCCATTGTCCAGCCGTAGTGTGATTCCTGGTAGTCCTGTAGCTGTAGGGAGAGATTGGATCTGTCTGTCTGTCTGTCTGTCTGTCTGTCTGTCTGTCTGTCTGTCTGTCTGTCTGTCTGTCTGTCTGTCTGTCTGTCTGTCTGTCTGTCTGTCTGTCTGTCTGTCTGTCTGTCTGTCTGTTCCACACTGTCTCCTGCTGTCCTATAGCCGTAGGGAGAGATTCGGTCTGTCTGTCTGTCTGTCTGTCTGTCTGTCTGTCTGGAGGGAGGGATGTTAGAGCTCTGTGCGGTAGGATGAAATTGGAGGGATGTTAGCGCTCTGTGCGGTAGGATGAAATTGGAGGGATGTTAGAGCTCTGTGCGATAGGATGAAATTGGAGGGATGTTAGAGCTCTGTGCGGTAGGATGAAATTGGAGGGATGTTAGAGCTCTGTGCGGTAGGATGAAATTGGAGGGATGTTAGAGCTCTGTGCGATAGGATGAAATTGGAGGGATGTTAGAGCTCTGTGCGGTAGGATGAAATTGGAGGGATGTTAGAGCTCTGTGCGGTAGGATGAAATTGGAGGGATGTTAGAGCTCTGTGCGGTAGGATGAAATTGGAGGGATGTTAGAGCTCTGTGCGGTAGGATGAAATTGGAGGGATGTTAGAGCTCTGTGCGGTAGGATGAAATTGGAGGGATGTTAGAGCTCTGTGCGGTAGGATGAAATTGGAGGGATGTTAGAGCTCTGTGCGGTAGGATGAAATTGGAGGGATGTTAGAGCTCTGTGCGGTAGGATGAAATTGGAGGGATGTTAGAGCTCTGTGCGGTAGGATGAAATTGGAGGGATGTTAGAGCTCTGTGCGGTAGGATGAAATTGGAGGGATGTTAGAGCTCTGTGCGGTAGGATGAAATTGGAGGGATGTTAGCGCTCTGTGCGGTAGGATGAAATTGGAGGGATGTTAGAGCTCTGTGCGGTAGGATGAAATTGGAGGGATGTTAGAGCTCTGTGCTTGTGTTTGGAGTATACATGTTAGTGTGTGTCTGTGTGACTGATATTGGCCAATGCGATAACACTTCCTGTTTCCTGTCTTTTCCGCAGTGCCGGCATCGCCGTGGGTTTCTATGGAAATGGGGAGTCATGTGATGGAGCCAACCGCCTGGCGTATTCTCTACGGCACGCCAACCGCACCGTGGCAGGGGTCGACAAACTGGTGGGACAGTCACACACACACACACACACACACACACACACACACACACACACACACACACACACACACACACACACACACACACACACACACACACACACACACACACACACACACACACACACACGCCAACTGCACCGTGGCAGGGGTCGACAAACTGGTGGGACAGTCACACACACACGCACACACTCACACGCTCACATATATACTCCAAGCACAGAGCTCTAACATCCCTCCACTTTCATCCTACCACACTAAGGGCTAACATCCCTCCACTTTCATCCTACCACAATAAGGGCTAACATCCCTCCACTTTCATCCTACCTCTCAACACCTTCCAGATTCTAAAAAAACACTCACAAATGTGTCTCTCTCTCTCTGTCTCTGTAGGTGACGGACAGCGCCCTGTCTCTGAACCAGACAGTGGAGGGAGGTCTGGTCCAGTTGGAGACGGTCTACTCTGACCAGACTGACTATGTGTCTCTCTCTCTCTGTCTCTGTAGGTGATGGACAGCGCCCTGTCTCTGAACCAGACAGTGGAGGGAGGTCTGGTCCAGTTGGAGACGGTCTACTCTGACCAGACTGACTACGTGTCCATCGTCCAGAAGCTCCAGGGTCAGCTGGATGAGCTGGTCAGACTCATGGTGGACATCCCTTTCTGGAGTAACTCTGAGATCTCCCTAGAAGACCTGGCCTTCAAGACGGAAGCCTTCGACTGGTACAGGTGAGTTACAGCTGAATACATGTACCATACAGGGTATTACAGTTCCATCTGCTGGACGAGACCTGCCTTCCTCTTATATACTGTCTTATATACTGTCTTATATGTTGTCTTATATATTGTCTTATATACTGTCTTATATACTGTCTTATATATTGTCTGTACTGTCTTATATACTGTCTTATATATTGTCTTATATATTGTCTTATATATTGTCTTATATATTGTCTTATATGTTGTCTTATATATTGTGTTATATATTGTCTTATATATTGTCTTATATATTGTCTTATATATTGTCTTATATACTGTCTTATATACTGTCTTATATATTGTCTTATATATTGTCTTATATATTGTCTTTATATGTCTTATATTGTCTTATATACTGTCTTATATATTGTCTTATATATTGTCTTATATATTGTCTTATATGTTGTCTTATATACTGTCTTATATACTGTCTTATATATTGTCTTATATATTGTCTTATATATTGTCTTATATATTGTGTTATATATTGTGTTATACATTTCCAGGTGGCTGGTATAGTGTTATATATTGTGTTATATATTGTGTTATATATTGTGTTATATATTTTCAGGTGGCTGGTATAGTGTTATATATTGTGTTATATATTGTGTTATATATTTTCAGGTGGCTGGTATAGTGTTATATATTGTGTTATATATTGTGTTTATATATTGTATAGTGTTATATATTTTCAGGTGGCTGGTATAGTGTTATATATTGTGTTATATATTGTGTTATATATTTCCAGGTGGCTGGTATAGTGTTATATATTGTGTTATATATTGTGTTATATATTGTGTTATATATTTCCAGGTGGCTGGTATAGTGTTATATATTGTGTTATATATTGTGTTATATATTGTGTTATATATTTTCAGGTGGCTGGTATAGTGTTATATATTGTGTTATATATTGTGTTATATATTTCCAGGTGGCTGGTATAGTGTTATATATTGTGTTATATATTGTGTTATATATTGTGTTATATATTTCCAGGTGGCTGGTATAGTGTTATATATTGTGTTATATATTGTGTTATATATTTCCAGGTGGCTGGTATAGTGTTATATATTGTGTTATATATTGTGTTATATATTGTGTTATATATTTCCAGGTGGCTGGTATAGTGTTATATATTGTGTTATATATTGTGTTATATATTTCCAGGTGGCTGGTATAGTGTTATATATTGTGTTATATATTGTGTTATATATTTCCAGGTGGCTGGTATAGTGTTATATATTGTGTTATATATTGTGTTTATATTTATTAGTGTTATATATTGTGTTATATATTGTGTTATATATTTCCAGGTGGCTGGTATAGTGTTATATATTGTGTTATATATTGTGTTATATATTGTGTTATATATTTGTTATATATTGTGTTATATCAGGTGGCTGGTATAGTGTTATATATTGTGTTATATATTGTGTTATATATTGTGTTATATATTGTGTTATATATTGTGTTATATATTTCCAGGTGGTTATATATTTCCATATTGTGTTATATATTGTGTTATATATTGTGTTATATATTGTGTTATATATTGTGTTATATATTGTGTTATATATTGTGTTATATATTGTGTTATATATTGTGTTATATATTGTGTTATATATTGTGTTATATATTGTGTTATATATTGTGTTATATATTTCCAGGTGGCTGGTATAGTGTTATATATTGTGTTATATATTGTGTTATATATTGTGTTATATATTGTGTTATATATTTCCAGGTGGCTGGTATACCTGACTCTGCTGCTGTTTGATGTTCTGATCTGTCTGCTGGTTCTGTTCGGACTGATACGCAACTCTAAAGGCACTCTGATTGGGTGAGCCACACCACATGACGACCACAGAGAACTCTGGATGTTGGTTAAACTCTGGAGTTTAGGCTGGTAGAGCGAGGGATGACTAGAGGGAGAGAGGAGTTTAGGCTGGTAGAGCGAGGGATGATTAGAGGGAGAGAGGAGTTTAGGCTGGTAGAGCGAGGGATGATTAGAGGGAGAGAGGAGTTTAGGCTGGTAGAGCGAGGGATGATTAGAGGGAGAGAGGAGTTTAGGCTGGTAGAGTGAGGTATGACGAGAGGGAGAGAGGAGTTTAGGCTGGTAGAGCGAGGGATGATTAGAGGGAGAGAGGAGTTTAGGCTGGTAGAGCGAGGGATGACGAGAGGGAGAGAGGAGTTTAGGCTGGTAGAGCGAGGGATGACTAGAGGGAGAGAGGAGTTTAGGCTGGTAGAGCGAGGGATGACGAGAGGGAGAGAAGAGTTTAGGCTGGTAGAGCGACGGATGACGAGAGGGAGAGAGGAGTTTAGGCTGGTAGAGCGAGGGATGATTAGAGGGAGAGGGGAGTTTAGGCTGGTAGAGCGAGGGCTGGTTAGAGGGAGAGAGGAGTTTAGGCTGGTAGAGCGAGGGCTGGTTAGAGGGAGAGAGGAGTTTAGGCTGGTAGAGCGAGGGATGATTAGAGGGAGAGAGGAGTTTAGGCTGGTAGAGCGAGGGCTGGTTAGAGGGAGAGAGGAGTTTAGGCTGGTAGAGCGAGGGCTGGTTAGAGGGAGAGAGGAGTTTAGGCTGGTAGAGCGAGGGCTGGTTAGAGGGAGAGAGGAGTTTAGGTTGGTAGAGCGAGGGCTGGTTAGAGGGAGAGAGGAGTTTAGGCTGGTAGAGCGAGGGCTGGTTAGAGGGAGAGAGGAGTTTAGGCTGGTCGAGCGAGGGCTGGTTAGATGGAGAGAGGAGTTTAGGCTGGTCGAGCGAGGGCTGGTTAGAGGGAGAGAGGAGTTTAGGCTGGTAGAGCGAGGGCTGGTTAGAGGGAGAGAGGAGTTTAGGCTGGTAGAGCGAGGGCTGGTTAGAGGGAGAGAGGAGTTTAGGCTGGTAGAGCGAGGGCTGGTTAGAGGGAGAGAGGAGTTTAGGCTGGTCGAGCGAGGGCTGGTTAGAGGGAGAGAGGAGTTTAGGCTGGTCGAGCGAGGGATGATTAGAGGGAGAGAAAAGGCAGTGAGAAGAGGAAAGTTGTGGAGTCAGGACATGATGAGAGAAGAAAGGACGGTGGGAGTGAGAGATGATGAGATTGAAAGAGCGAGAGAGAGAGCGTAGGACAGAGAGCGAGAGAGGATAGGAGAGAGAGTGTAGGAGAGAGCGAGAGAGGATAGGAGAGAGCGAGAGAGGGTAGGAGGATAGGAGAGAGAGAGAGGGTAGGAGAGAGAGTGAGAGAGGATAGGAGAGAGTGAGAGAGGGTAGGAGAGAGTGAGAGAGGGTAGGAGAGAGTGAGAGAGGGAGAGAGAGGGTAGGAGAGAGAGTGAGAGAGGATAGGAGAGAGTGAGAGAGGGTAGGAGGGTAGGAGAGAGAGAGAGGGTAGGAGAGAGAGTGAGAGAGGGTAGGAGAGAGTGAGAGAGGGTAGAAGGGTAGGAGAGAGTGAGAGAGATTGACAGAGTGGGAGTGAGGACACATTAAGACCATCTTGTGTGCATGACTCACATTTCACAGGTTGTGTGTTACATGTCTCTGACTCAACCCCACGTTGTTTCACACACACACACACACACACACACACACACACACACACACACACACACACACACACACACACACACACACACACACACACACACACACACACACACACACACACACACACACACACACACACACACACACACACGCACTGATTTTCACATTTATAAGGTGTCAATTCCCTCTCTCTCTCTCAATTCAATTCAAGGGCTTTATTGACATGGGAAACATGTGTTAACATTGCCAAAGCAAGTGAGGTAGATAACATACAAAGTGAATCTCTCTCTCTCTCTCTCTCTCTCTCTCTCTCTCTCTCTCTCTCTCTCTCTCTCTCTCTCTCTCTCTCTCTCTCTCTCTCTCTCTCTCTCTCTCTCTCTCTCTCTCTCTCTCTCTCTCTCTCTCTCTCTCTCAGGGTGTGTTTGTTGGGTGTTCTGACGCTCATCATCAGCTGGGGTCTCTGGGACTGGAGCTGGCAGCTGCCGCGGTGAGTGTCTCCATGGAAACGTGTTGCTAGGACAACGGCAGTTTCCTGTGACATGACATAATTTCACTGGATTTCTATTGGCTTAGACAAAGTAGTCTAAGATACCAAAGATCTAAGATACTTTACTTTTAATTTGATCTGAACCCTATGTTTGGTTGTGTTGTGGTTATGGTTTTGTGTGTGTGTGGCTGTATTGTGGTTGTGTGACGGTCATATGGTCTCTCCTTCACAGACGGCCAGCGACTTCTGTGTTTCCCCGGATACCTACATCACCAGGATAACCAAGGAGAACGCTGTCATCAACCAAGGTAGGGGAACGAGGGAAGGACAAAGCTGGATGGAAGGAGGTGGAGAAATGTGGGAACAGAAGGGGGGAAGAGGAGAGGCAGGGAAAAGAAGGGACTGAAAGATAGAACAACTACAGGAACAACTACAGGAACAACTACAGGAACAAGGGCAGGGAATGAAGTAGAGGGGGAAGTGATAGATAGATGGATGGATGGATGGATGGATGGATGGATCTCCGTCCTCTTGATTCCATCTTTTTGACAGTTTGCTATTTGTCTCTGTGGCAGCTTAACGCTCCAGCAACTCTTCTCTCTCCGCCCTGCTTTCTCTCTCCTGATTCCATCATTTTTCATTCAAGCTATTGTCTTATTTGTCTCTGTGGCCGCTTAACGCCTCCAGCAACTCTTCTGGCCTCCGCCCTGCTTTCTCTCTCCTGACTGTGTGTGTGTATCCTTCATCTTTTCATTCAAGCTATTGTCTTATTAATCGGCCTCCGCCTTATTATGGCCTCCGCCTTATTATCGGCCTCCGCCTTATTATCGGCCTCCGCCTTATTATCGGCCTCCGCCTTATTATGGCCTCCGCCTTATTATCGGCCTCCGCCTTACTATTGGCCTCCGCCTTATTGGCCTCCGCCTTATTATGGCCTCCGCCTTATTATCGGCCTCCGCCTTACTATTGGCCTCGGCCTTATTGGCCTCCGCCTTATTATGGCCTCCGCCTTATTATGGCCTCCGTCTTATTGGCCTCGCCTTACTATTGGCCTCCGCCTTATTATTGGCCTCCGTCTTATTGGCCTGCAGTCTTATTATTGGCCTCGTCTTATTATTGGCCTCGCCTTACTATCGGCCTCCGCCTTTATCGGCCTACTATTATCGGCCTCCATCGGCCTCCGATGGCCTCCGATTATTATTATTATTCTACCCTCCCGTTCCTCCACTTCTCCTCTCTCTCTCTCTCTCTCTCTCTCTCTCTCTCTGGCCTCTCCCTCCTCCTCCTCTCCTCCCTCCTCCCTCTCCCTCCCTCTCCTCCCTCCCTTCCCTCTCCTCCCTCCCTCCTCCCTCCCTCCCTCCCTCCCTCCTCTTTTGAAGATCAAGGTTGTTCTTCAGTGGTCAATCTTTCAGAGAACCTTCTCTCTCTCTACCCCTCTCTTTACCTCTCTCCCCTTCCTCCTCCCTCTCCACCTGGCTGTTAGGTTACCAGGTTACCCCTCTCTCCCCTTCCTCCTCCCTCTCCACCTGGCTGTTAGGTTACCAGGTTACCCCTCTCTCCCCTTCTTCCTCCCTCTCCACCTGGCTGTTAGGTTACCAGGTTACCCCTCTCTCCCCTTCCTCCTCCCTCTCCACCTGGCTGTGTCTCAAGGTTACCCCTCTCTCCCCTTCCTCCTCCCTCTCCACCTGGCTGTGTCTCAAGGTTACCCCTCTCTCCCCTTCCTCCTCCCTCTCCACCTGGCTGTGTCTCAAGGTTACCCCTCTCTCCCTTCCTCCTCCTCTCTCTCCACCTGGCTGTTAGGTTACCAGGTTACCCCTCTCTCCCCTTCCTCCTCCCTCTCCACCTGGCTGTTAGGTTACCAGGTTACCCCTCTCTCCCCTTCCTCCTTCCTCTCCACCTGGCTGTTAGGTTACCAGGTTACCCCTCTCTCCCCTTCCTCCTCCCTCTCCACCTGGCTGTTAGGTTACCAGGTTACCCCTCTCTCCCCTTCCTCCTCCCTCTCCACCTGGCTGTTAGGTTACCAGTTTACCTCTCTCTCCCCTTCCTCCTCCCTCTCCACCTGGCTGTGTCTCAAGGTTACCCCTCTCTCCCCTTCCTCCTCCCTCTCCACCTGGCTGTGTCTCAAGGTTACCTCTCTCTCCCCTTCCTCCTCCCTCTCCACCTGGCTGTGTCTCAAGGTTACCCCTCTCTCCCCTTCCTCCTCCCTCTCCACCTGGCTGTGTCTCAAGGTTACCCCTCTCTCCCCTTCCTCCTCCCTCTCCACCTGGCTGTGTCTCAAGGTTACCCCTCTCTCCCCTTCCTCCTCCCTCTCCACCTGGCTGTGTCTCAAGGTTACCCCTCTCTCCCCTTCCTCCTCCCTCTCCACCTGGCTGTGTCTCAAGGTTACCCCTCTCTCCCCTTCCTCCTCCCTCTCCACCTGGCTGTGTCTCAAGGTTACCCCTGGTGTGTGTATGTGTCAGGGTTTCCGTTTGGAAAATGTTTTAGAAATGATCTATAATATAACTAGGATTATCATCAACTAGCATGGGTTACTAATATAACTAGGATTATCATCAACTAGCATGGGTTACTAATATAACTAGGATTATATCAACTAGCATGGGTTACTAATATAACTAGGATTATCATCAACTAGCATGGGTTACTAATATAACTAGGATTATCATCAACTAGCATGGGTTACTAATATAACTAGGATTATCATCAACTAGCATGGGTTACTAATATAACTAGGATTATCATCAACTAGCATGGGTTACTAATATAACTAGGATTATCATCAACTAGCATGGGTTACTAATATAACTAGGATTATCATCAACTAGCATGGGTTACTAATATAACTAGGATTATCATCAACTAGCATGGGTTACTAATATAACTAGGATTATCATCAACTAGCATGGGTTACTAATATAACTAGGATTATCATCAACTAGCATGGGTTACTAATATAACTAGGATTTATTTATATTAGTATTTATTTAACAGGGTTTATTAACAGTATTTATTTATTTAACAGGGTTTATTAACAGTATTTATTTATTTAACAGGGTTTATTAACAGTATTTATTTATTTAACAGGGTTTATTAACAGTATGTATTTATTTATTTAACAGGGTTTATTAACAGTATTTATTTATTTAACAGGGTTTATTAACAGTATTTATTTATTTAACAGGGTTTATTAACAGTATTTATTTAACAGGGTTTATTAACAGTATTTATTTATTTAACAGGGTTTATTAACAGTATTTATTTATTTAACAGGGTTTATTAACAGTATTTATTTATTTAACAGGGTTTATTAACAGTATTTATTTATTTAACAGGGTTTATTAACAGTATTTATTTATTTAACAGGGTTTATTAACAGTATTTATTTATTTAACAGGGTTTATTAACAGTATTTATTTATTTAACAGGGTTTATTAACAGTATTTATTTATTTAACAGGGTTTATTAACAGTATTTATTTATTTAACAGGGTTTATTAACAGTATGTATTTATTTATTTAACAGGGTTTATTAACAGTATGTATTTATTTATTTAACAGGGTTTATTAACAGTATGTATTTATTTATTTAACAGGGTTTATTAACAGTATGTATTTATTTATTTAACAGGGTTTATTAACAGTATGTATTTATTTATTTAACAGGGTTTATTAACAGTATTTATTTATTTAACAGGGTTTATTAACAGTATTTATTTATTTAACAGGGTTTATTAACAGTATTTATTTATTTAACAGGGTTTATTAATAGTATTTATTTAACAGGGTTTATTAACAGTATTTATTTATTTAACAGGGTTTATTAACAGTATTTATTTATTTAACAGGGTTTATTAATAGTATTTATTTAACAGGGTTTATTAATAGTATTTATTTAACAGGGTTTATTAACAGTATTTATTTATTTAACAGGGTTTATTAATAGTATTTATTTAACAGGGTTTATTAATAGTATTTATTTAACAGGGTTTATTAACAGTATTTATTTAACAGGGTTTATTAATAGTATTTATTTAACAGGGTTTATTAACAGTATTTATTTATTTAACAGGGTTTTTCTTCTTCTCCAGCGGCAATTTTATTTATCGCTTTTCAAAAAACAAATATCAGCCAAAAGGCGCTGTTACCGTCTAACAGAAGCCCTGGTGGGTGTGTTTACATTGGGGTTGATAGTCTTGTTGTTGAGGCTCAGCGGCCTGTTACCGTCTAACAGAAGCCCTGGTGGGTGTGTTTACATTGGGGTTGATAGTCTTGTTGTTGAGGCTCAGCGGCCTGTTACCGTCTAACAGAAGCCCTGGTGGGTGTGTTTACATTGGGGTTGATAGTCTTGTTGTTGAGGCTCAGCGGCCTGTTACCGTCTAACAGAAGCCCTGGTGGGTGTGTTTACATTGGGGTTGATAGTCTTGTTGTTGAGGCTCAGCGGCCTGTTACCGTCTAACAGAAGCCCTGGTGGGTGTGTTTACATTGGGGTTGATAGTCTTGTTGTTGAGGCTCAGCGGCCTGTTACCGTCTAACAGAAGCCCTGGTGGGTGTGTTTACATTGGGGTTGATAGTGTTGTTGTTGAGGCTCAGCGGCCTGTTACCGTCTAACAGAAGCCCTGGTGGGTGTGTTTACATTGGGGTTGATAGTGTTGTTGTTGAGGCTCAGCGGCCTGTTACCGTCTAACAGAAGCCCTGGTGGGTGTGTTTACATTGGGGTTGATAGTGTTGTTGTTGAGGCTCAGCGGCCTGTTACCGTCTAACAGAAGCCCTGGTGGGTGTGTTTACATTGGGGTTGATAGTCTTGTTGTTGAGGCTCAGCGGCCTGTTA
This sequence comes from Oncorhynchus gorbuscha, assembly GCF_021184085.1. Lineage (NCBI taxonomy): Eukaryota > Metazoa > Chordata > Actinopteri > Salmoniformes > Salmonidae > Oncorhynchus > Oncorhynchus gorbuscha. The sequence goes on along the minus strand of NW_025747992.1, from coordinate 17,219 downwards.
CCGTCTAACAGAAGCCCTGGTGGGTGTGTTTACATTGGGGTTGATAGTCTTGTTGTTGAGGCTCAGCGGCCTGTTACCGTCTAACAGAAGCCCTGGTGGGTGTGTTTACATTGGGGTTGATAGTCTTGTTGTTGAGGCTCAGCGGCCTGTTACCGTCTAACAGAAGCCCGGTGGGTGTGTTTACATTGGGGTTGATAGTCTTGTTGTTGAGGCTCAGCGGCCTGTTACCGTCTAACAGAAGCCCCGGTGGGTGTGTTTACATTGGGGTTGATAGTCTTGTTGTTGAGGCTCAGCGGCCTGTTACCGTCTAACAGAAGCCCTGGTGGGTGTGTTTACATTGGGGTTGATAGTGTTGTTGTTGAGGCTCAGCGGCCTGTTACCGTCTAACAGAAGCCCCGGTGGGTGTGTTTACATTGGGGTTGATAGTGTTGTTGTTGAGGCTCAGCGGCCTGTTACCGTCTAACAGAAGCCCTCGTGGGTGTGTTTACATTGGGGTTGATAGTGTTGTTGTTGAGGCTCAGCGGCCTGTTACCGTCTAACAGAAGCCCTGGTGGGTGTGTTTACATTGGGGTTGATAGTGTTGTTGTTGAGGCTCAGCGGCCTGTTACCGTCTAACAGAAGCCCTGGTGGGTGTGTTTACATTGGGGTTGATAGTCTTGTTGTTGAGGCTCAGCGGCCTGTTGTCTAACAGAAGCCCTGGTGGGTGGTTTACATTGGGGTTGATTCTTGTTGTTAGGCTCAGTCCTGTTTTAACATTTACTGTTGATAGTGTTGTTGTTGAGGCTCAGCGGCCTGTTACCAGTAACAGAAGCCCTGGTGGGTGTGTTTACATTGGTGTTGATAGTGTTGTTGTTGAGGCTCAGCGGCCTGTTACAGGTCATGTTGGTTTGTTCCTTATCAGTCCTAGTTTTAATCATTTACTGATGCAGGGTTTGAGGACCTACAGTGAATGATGTTCGCTCGCTCTCTCGCTCTCTCTCTCTCTCTCTCTCTCTCTCTCTCTCTCTCTCTCTCTCTCTCTCTCTCTCTCTCTCTCTCTCTCTCTCTCTCTCTCTCTCTCTCTCTCTCTCTCTCTTCTCTCTCTCTCTCTGTCTGTCTGTCTGTCTCTCTGTCTGTCTGTCTGTCTGTCTGTCTGTCTGTCTGTCTGTCTCTCTCTCATTGTTTAGTTGTCTGTATATATTGACTGTGTCTCTCTCTCATTCTTTAGTTGTCTGTATTATTCTCTGTTTCTCCTCATTACTCACATACTCTATCATCTTCATAGTGTACACTCTGTCTTCTTCTCTGTCTGTCCTCATTACCATACTCTATCATCTTCATAGTGTACACTCTGTCTTCTTCTCTGTGTGTCCTCATTACCATACTCTATCATCTTCATAGTGTACACTCTGTCTTCTTCTCTGTCTGTCCTCATTACCATACTCTATCATCTTCATAGTGTACACTCTGTCTTCTTCTCTGTCTGTCCTCATTACCATACTCTATCATCTTCATAGTGTACACTCTGTCTTCTTCTCTGTGTGTCCTCATTACCATACTCTATCATCTTCATAGTGTACACTCTGTCTTCTTCTCTGTCTGTCCTCATTACCACACTCTATCATCTTCATAGTGTACACTCTGTCTTCTTGTTGTAAATAAGAACTTCTTCTATTTGAATTGATCTACCTGATTCAGTAAAAGGGGGTAAATAAATACATTATTGACGTCAATATGTGTCTGTTTCTCTCCAGATATCCTGCAGTATTACCTGAGGTGCAGCAGTGGCCAATCAAATCCTTTCCAGCATGTACGACTCCACCTCCTCCACACACATTCTAATCAGGAAGAATGAAGGACAGTCCTGAAGTCCTGCCCTTCACTGAAGTCCTGTGTGTGTGTGTGTGTGTATGTGTGTGTGTGTGTGTGTGTGTGTGTGTGTGTGTGTGTGTGTGTGTGTGTGTGTGTGTGTGTGTGTGTGTGTGTGTGTGTGTGTGTGTGTGTGTGTGTGTGTGTGTGTGTTGCAGAAGCTGTCAGGATTACCCAACACCAAGGTAGGGGTGTGTGTGAGTGTGTGTAGTGTTCACTGGCAGTCACAAAGCCCTGGTTGAGATGCAAGATGACGTGGCAGAACTCCTACAGTCAGCTATACGGGATTACCCCAACACCAAGGTAGGGGGTGTGTGAGTGTGTGTGCGTGTGTTTGATGTTCACGTGTGTTTGTTTTTGTGCTTGAAAGTGTGTGTGCTGTGTTCACAGTGCTTGAAAGTGGGTGTGTGCCAGTGCGGGTGCTGTGTGTGAATGTAACCTCTGCTGTGGTTCTCTAGGGGACTCTGGAACAGATTCAGACTGTATTGAACTCTACGGAGGTTGGCCTTCATCAACTCACCGCTCTGGTTGACTGTCGCAGCCTGCACATGGTGAGATACTGTGTGTGTGTGTGTGTGTGTGTGTGTGTGTGTGTGTGTGTGTGTGTGTGTGTGTGTGTGTGTGTGTGTGTGTGGCGTGTGTGTGTTTGTGTGTGTGTGTGTGGCGTGTGTGTGTGTGTGTGTGTGTGTGTGTGTGTGTGTGTGTGTGTGTGTGTGTGTGTGTGTGCTGTGTCTCCTTCAAATAAATAAAACGTGTGTCTTGGTCCCCCCCTGTTCAACTGTTCATTATTTATAGGTGGGGTAGCTACTCTGTGTGTGTCTCTCTCTCTCTTATAAGGTGTCAATGAGCTCCTCTCCTTCAAATAAATAAAACAATCTTTATCCCCATGTTCAACTGTTCATTATTTATAGGTGAGGTAGATAACATACTCTCTGTCTCTCTCTCTCTCTCTCTCTCTGTCTCCCCCTCTCCCTCGCTCTCTCTGTCTCCCCCTCTCTCGCTCTCTCTGTCTCTCTCTCTGTCTCTCTCGCTGTCTCTCTCTCTCGCTGTCTCTCTCTCTCGCTGCTGTCTCTCTGTCTATTTTCTCCCCTCTCCCTCTCCCTCTGTCTCTCTCGCTCTTGCTGTCTCTCTCTCTGTCTCTCTGTCTATTTTTCTCCCCTCTCCCTCTCTCCCTCTGTCTCTCTCGCTCTCGCTGTCTCTCTCTCTCTGTCTCTCTGTCTCTCTGTTCTCCCCTCTCTCTCTCCTCTCACCCTTCATGATAATGACAGTGATTTTCCTCTTCTTGAAGTCCAGAAAGAGAAAACGTGTTAAATCCCACCTCCTTTACACCTTGATTCAACCGTTTTCAAACGGTGTTGTCGTGACTAGTAAGAGTTGTTACCAGGGAGATCTCAAGCCACCAGACTGTCTCTTTCCTCAAATCAAACAGCTGACAACAACCCTCAATATGACAATATGACTCACTCCCGCTTCTCTCTCCTCTCTTCATCTCTTCTCCTCTTCTCTTTTCCTCTCCTCTCTTCTCTTATCCTCTCCTCTCTTCTCTTATCCTCTCCGCTTCTCTTCTCTCTTTTTCTCCTCTCCTCTATGCTTCTCTTCTCCTCTTCTCGTATCCTCTCCTCTCTTCTCTTATCCTCTCCGCTTCTCTTCTCTCTTCTTCTCCTCTCCTCTATGCTTCTCTTCTCCTCTATGCTTCTCTTCTCTTATCCTCTCTTCATCTCTTCTCTTATCCTCTTCTTCACTTATCTTCTCTCTTCTTCTCTGGGGTGGTGTTATATTGTGTTCCAGGACTATGTCCAGGCTCTAACAGGGTGGTGTTATATTGTGTTCCAGGACTATGTCCAGGCTCTAACAGGGTGGTGTTATATTGTGTTCCAGGACTATGTCCAGGCTCTAACAGGGTGGTGTTATATTGTGTTCCAGGACTATGTCCAGGCTCTAACAGGGTGGTGTTATATTGTGTTCCAGGACTATGTCCAGGCTCTAACAGGGTGGTGTTATATTGTTGTGTTCCAGGACTATGTCCAGGCTCTAACAGGGTGGTGTTATATTGTTGTGTTCCAGGACTATGTCCAGGCTCTAACAGGGTGGTGTTATATTGTTGTGTTCCAGGACTATGTCCAGGCTCTAACAGGGTGGTGTTATGTTGTTGTGTTCCAGGACTCTGTCCAGTCTTTAACAGGGTGGTGTTATATTGTGTTCCAGGACTATGTCCAGGCTCTAACAGGGTGGTGTTATGTTGTTGTGTTCCAGGACTATGTCCAGGCTCTAACAGGGTGGTGTTATGTTGTTGTGTTCCAGGACTCTGTCCAGTCTTTAACAGGGTGGTGTTATATTGTGTTCCAGGACTATGTCCAGGCTCTAACAGGGTGGTGTTATATTGTGTTCCAGGACTATGTCCAGGCTCTAACAGGGTGGTGTTATATTGTGTTCCAGGACTATGTCCAGGCTCTAACAGGGTGGTGTTATATTGTGTTCCAGGACTATGTCCAGGTTCTAACAGGGTGGTGTTATATTGTGTTCCAGGACTCTGTCCAGGCTCTAACAGGGTGGTGTTATATTGTGTTCCAGGACTATGTCCAGGCTCTAACAGGGTGGTGTTATATTGTAGTGTTCCAGGACTATGTCCAGGCTCTAACAGGGTGGTGTTATATTGTGTTCCAGGACTATGTCCAGGCTCTAACAGGGTGGTGTTATATTGTGTTCCAGGACTATGTCCAGGCTCTAACAGGGTGGTGTTATACTGTGTTCCAGGACTATGTCCAGGCTCTAACAGGGTGGTGTTATATTGTAGTGTTCCAGGACTATGTCCAGGCTCTAACAGGGTGGTGTTATATTGTGTTCCAGGACTATGTCCAGGCTCTAACAGGGTGGTGTTATATTGTGTTCCAGGACTATGTCCAGGCTCTAACAGGGTGGTGTTATATTGTGTTCCAGGACTATGTCCAGGCTCTAACAGGGTGGTGTTATATTGTGTTCCAGGACTATGTCCAGGCTCTAACAGGGTGGTGTTATATTGTGTTCCAGGACTATGTCCAGGCTCTAACAGGGTGGTGTTATATTGTGTTCCAGGACTATGTCCAGGCTCTAACAGGGTGGTGTTATATTGTGTTCCAGGACTATGTCCAGGCTCTAACAGGGTGGTGTTATATTGTGTTCCAGGACTCTGTCCAGGCTCTAACAGGGTGGTGTTATATTGTGTTCCAGGACTATGTCCAGGCTCTAACAGGGTGGTGTTATATTGTAGTGTTCCAGGACTATGTCCAGGCTCTAACAGGGTGGTGTTATATTGTGTTCCAGGACTATGTCCAGGCTCTAACAGGGTGGTGTTATATTGTGTTCCAGGACTCTGTCCAGGCTCTAACAGGGTGGTGTTATATTGTGTTCCAGGACTCTGTCCAGGCTCTAACAGGGTGGTGTTATATTGTGTTCCAGGACTATGTCCAGGCTCTAACAGGGTGGTGTTATATTGTGTTCCAGGACTATGTCCAGGCTCTAACAGGGTGGTGTTATATTGTGTTCCAGGACTATGTCCAGGCTCTAACAGGGTGGTGTTATATTGTGTTCCAGGACTCTGTCCAGGCTCTAACAGGGTGGTGTTATATTGTCTTCCAGGACTATGTCCAGGCTCTAACAGGGTTGTGTTATATTGTGTTCCAGGACTCTGTCCAGGCTCTAACAGGGTGGTGTTATATTGTGTTCCAGGACTATGTCCAGGCTCTAACAGGGTGGTGTTATATTGTGTTCCAGGACTATGTCCAGGCTCTAACAGGGTGGTGTTATATATTGTGTTCCAGGACTCTGTCCAGGCTCTAACAGGGTGGTGTTATATTGTGTTCCAGGACTATGTCCAGGCTCTAACAGGGTGGTGTTATATTGTGTTCCAGGACTATGTCCAGGCTCTAACAGGGTGGTGTTATATTGTGTTCCAGGACTCTGTCCAGGCTCTAACAGGGTGGTGTTATATTGTGTTCCAGGACTATGTCCAGGCTCTAACAGGGTGGTGTTATATTGTAGTGTTCCAGGACTATGTCCAGGCTCTAACAGGGTGGTGTTATATTGTGTTCCAGGACTATGTCCAGGCTCTAACAGGTGGTGTTATATTGTGTTCCAGGACTATGTCCAGGCTCTAACAGGGTGGTGTTATATTGTGTTCCAGGACTATGTCCAGGCTCTAATAGGGTGGTGTTATATTGTTGTGTTCCAGGACTATGTTCAGGCTCTAACAGGGTGGTGTTATATTGTTGTGTTCCAGGACTATGTCCAGGCTCTAACAGGGTGGTGTTATATTGTGTTCCAGGACTATGTCCAGGCTCTAACAGGGTGGTGTTATATTGTTGTATTCCAGGACTATGTCCAGGCTCTAACAGGGTGGTGTTATATTGTTGTATTCCAGGACTATGTCCAGGCTCTAACAGGGTGGTGTTATATTGTTGTATTCCAGGACTATGTCCAGGCTCTAACAGGGTGGTGTTATATTGTTGTATTCCAGGACTATGTCCAGGCTCTAACAGGGTGGTGTTATGTTGTGTTCCAGGACTATGTCCAGGCTCTAACAGGGTGGTGTTATATTGTAGTGTTCCAGGACTATGTCCAGGCTCTAACAGGGTGGTGTTATATTGTGTTCCAGGACTATGTCCAGGCTCTAACAGGGTGGTGTTATATTGTGTTCCAGGACTATGTCCAGGCTATAACAGGGTGGTGTTATATTGTGTTCCAGGACTATGTCCAGGCTCTAACAGGGTGGTGTTATATTGTGTTCCAGGACTATGTCCAGGCTCTAACAGGGTGGTGTTATATTGTGTTCCAGGACTATGTCCAGGCTCTAACAGGGTGGTGTTATATTGTGTTCCAGGACTCTGTCCAGGCTCTAACAGGGTGGTGTTATATTGTGTTCCAGGACTATGTCCAGGCTCTAACAGGGTGGTGTTATATTGTGTTCCAGGACTATGTCCAGGCTCTAACAGGGTGGTGTTATATTGTGTTCCAGGACTATGTCCAGGCTCTAACAGGGTGGTGTTATATTGTGTTCCAGGACTCTGTCCAGGCTCTAACAGGGTGGTGTTATATTGTGTTCCAGGACTATGTCCAGGCTCTAACAGGGTGGTGTTATATTGTGTTCCAGGACTCTGTCCAGGCTCTAACAGGGTGGTGTTATATTGTAGTGTTCCAGGACTATGTCCAGGCTCTAACAGGGTGGTGTTATATTGTAGTGTTCCAGGACTATGTCCAGGCTCTAACAGGGTGGTGTTATATTGTGTTCCAGGACTATGTCCAGGCTCTAACAGGGTGGTGTTATATTGTGTTCCAGGACTATGTCCAGGCTCTAACAGGGTGGTGTTATATTGTGTTCCAGGACTCTGTCCAGGCTCTAACAGGGTGGTGTTATATTGTGTTCCAGGACTCTGTCCAGGCTCTAACAGGGTGGTGTTATATTGTGTTCCAGGACTATGTCCAGGCTCTAACAGGGTGGTGTTATATTGTGTTCCAGGACTATGTCCAGGCTCTAACAGGGTGGTGTTATATTGTGTTCCAGGACTCTGTCCAGGCTCTAACAGGGTGGTGTTATATTGTGTTCCAGGACTCTGTCCAGGCTCTAACAGGGTGGTGTTATATTGTGTTCCAGGACTATGTCCAGGCTCTAACAGGGTGGTGTTATATTGTGTTCCAGGACTATGTCCAGGCTCTAACAGGGTGGTGTTATATTGTGTTCCAGGACTATGTCCAGGCTCTAACAGGGTGGTGTTATATTGTGTTCCAGGACTCTGTCCAGGCTCTAACAGGGTGGTGTTATATTGTGTTCCAGGACTATGTCCAGGCTCTAACAGGGTGGTGTTATATTGTGTTCCAGGACTATGTCCAGGCTCTAACAGGGTGGTGTTATATATTGTGTTCCAGGACTCTGTCCAGGCTCTAACAGGGTGGTGTTATATTGTGTTCCAGGACTATGTCCAGGCTCTAACAGGGTGGTGTTATATTGTGTTCCAGGACTCTGTCCAGGCTCTAACAGGGTGGTGTTATATTGTGTTCCAGGACTATGTCCAGGCTCTAACAGGGTGGTGTTATATTGTAGTGTTCCAGGACTATGTCCAGGCTCTAACAGGGTGGTGTTATATTGTGTTCCAGGACTATGTCCAGGCTCTAACAGGGTGGTGTTATATTGTGTTCCAGGACTATGTCCAGGCTCTAACAGGGTGGTGTTATATTGTGTTCCAGGACTATGTCCAGGCTCTAATAGGGTGGTGTTATATTGTTGTGTTCCAGGACTATGTTCAGGCTCTAACAGGGTGGTGTTATATTGTTGTGTTCCAGGACTATGTCCAGGCTCTAACAGGGTGGTGTTATATTGTGTTCCAGGACTATGTCCAGGCTCTAACAGGGTGGTGTTATATTGTTGTGTTCCAGGACTATGTCCAGGCTCTAACAGGGTGGTGTTATATTGTTGTATTCCAGGACTATGTCCAGGCTCTAACAGGGTGGTGTTATATTTTTGTATTCCAGGACTATGTCCAGGCTCTAACAGGGTGGTGTTATATTGTTGTATTCCAGGACTATGTCCAGGCTCTAACAGGGTGGTGTTATATTGTTGTATTCCAGGACTATGTCCAGGCTCTAACAGGGTGGTGTTATGTTGTGTTCCAGGACTATGTCCAGGCTCTAACAGGGTGGTGTTATGTTGTGTTCCAGGACTATGTCCAGGCTCTAACAGGGTGGTGTTATGTTGTGTTCCAGGACTATGTCCAGGCTCTAACAGGGTGGTGTTATATTGTGTTCCAGGACTCTGTCCAGGCTCTAAGGGTGGTGTTATATTGTGTTCCAGGACTATGTCCAGGCTCTAACAGGGTGGTGTTATATTGTAGTGTTCCAGGACTATGTCCAGGCTCTAACAGGGTGGAGTTATGTTGTGTTCCAGGACTATGTCCAGGCTCTAACAGGGTGGAGTTATGTTGTGTTCCAGGACTATGTCCAGGCTCTAACAGGGTGGTGTTATATTGTTGTGTTCCAGGACTATGTCCAGGCTCTAACAGGGTGGTGTTATATTGTGTTCCAGGACTATGTCCAGGCTCTAACAGGGTGGTGTTATATTGTGTTCCAGGACTATGTCCAGGCTCTAACAGGGTGGTGTTATATTGTGTTCCAGGACTATGTCCAGGCTCTAACAGGGTGGTGTTATGTTGTGTTCCAGGACTATGTCCAGGCTCTAACAGGGTGGTGTTATATTGTTGTGTTCCAGGACTATGTCCAGGCTCTAACAGGGTGGTGTTATATTGTTGTGTTCCAGGACTATGTCCAGGCTCTAACAGGGTGGTGTTATATTGTGTTCCAGGACTATGTCCAGGCTCTAACAGGGTGGTGTTATATTGTTGTATTCCAGGACTATGTCCAGGCTCTAACAGGGTGGTGTTATATTGTTGTGTTCCAGGACTATGTCCAGGCTCTAACAGGGTGGTGTTATATTGTTGTGTTCCAGGACTATGTCCAGGCTCTAACAGGGTGGTGTTATATTGTTGTATTCCAGGACTATGTCCAGGCTCTAACAGGGTGGTGTTATATTGTTGTGTTCCAGGACTATGTCCAGGCTCTAACAGGGTGGTGTTATATTGTTGTGTTCCAGGACTATGTCCAGGCTCTAACAGGGTGGTGTTATATTGTTGTGTTCCAGGACTATGTCCAGGCTCTAACAGGGTGGTGTTATATTGTTGTGTTCCAGGACGATGTCCAGGCTCTAACAGGGTGGTGTTATATTGTTGTATTCCAGGACTATGTCCAGGCTCTAACAGGGTGGTGTTATATTGTTGTGTTCCAGGACTATGTCCAGGCTCTAACAGGGTGGTGTTATATTGTTGTGTTCCAGGACTATGTCCAGGCTCTAACAGGGTGGTGTTATATTGTTGTGTTCCAGGACTATGTCCAGGCTCTAACAGGGTGGTGTTATATTGTTGTGTTCCAGGACTATGTCCAGGCTCTAACAGGGTTGTGTTATGATGGAGTGGAGGGGCTGATCTACCTGGTGCTGTTCTCCTTCGTAACAGCTCTCATGTTCTCTTCCATCGTCTGCAGTGTGCCACACACCTGGCAGAGCAAGAGGTAACACACCTGAACATACACCTGAACACACACAAGACAAACACCTTAACACACCTGAACACACACAACACAAACACCTTAACACACACCTGAACACACCTGCACAAACACCTGAACACACAACACAAACACCTTAACACACAACACAAACACACAACACAAACCTGAACACACAGCACAAACACCTTAACACACACAACACAAACACCTGAACACACACAACACAAACACCTGAACACACAACACAAACACCTTAACACACAACACAAACACCTGAACACACACATCTGGCCTATTCCCTGCTAAGACATTGATCAGATCTTACTACTACTACTACTAATACTACTGCTGCTGCTACTACTACTACTACTAATACTACTGCTGCTACTACTACTACTACTACTACTACTGTACACAGCCTTCATGTTTAGTATAGTGCATCTGTCTGTCTGTCTATCAGACTCTCTCGTCTGTCTGTCTGTCTGTCTGTCTGTCTGTCTGTCTGTCTGTCTGTCTGTCTGTCTGTCTGTCTGTCTGTCTGTCTGTCTGTCTGTCTGTCTGTCTGTCTGTCTGTCTGTCTGTCTGTGCCCGTCTCTCAGTTTTATTTCACATCTTCTAATTGGGTCAACACCATTATTTTCTGTCCCCCCTCATCCCTCCTTCTGTTTCTTCTCCTCGTCCTCCTTTCTCCTACCAATGTTCTGATTTGTAAAAACCTGTGACTCGGAATGGGATGATGGAATCCTCAGTAACAGTTGATGGGAACACAGATCATATAAATAGATTAAAGGGTCATTGACGGTTTTGGCCCTTGGCGTAATATATTTTGTACTAAATACATTGGACTTCTCAATTGACATCTCTGTAGCGACAGAGATTCTGTGTGTCCCTCGTCGACCTCCTCCTGTGTTTCTATCATCGAGAAGAGAGGCCTTGGCAGAGTGCTTCGTGTAGGAACAGTCCTGCGTTTGGGCTCTGTGTGTGTGGATGAGTTTTGCGCAGCTTTATATGCGAGTGTGGCAGCATTAGAACCTAATTCTGAAATAGCACTGCTGCCCCCTGGTGGTGTGACGAGATAACAGCTGAAGCCTCTCGGCAACCAGTGCTTTCCTCTTCACTGCCCGGGCATCTCTACGGACCGATCTAAAGTTCTACAAACATGTTTTATACCCTGTGTAGTTGACCTGCACTCACTACCTTCCCAATAAGCGTCCTATATCTGATTCTTTCATTATTTTTCGCTGCCGATTGTTGTTTTGTTTTGTTATTGATCATTGTTTATTTTATTATTATTATTATTGTCTGTCACAGCAGAAAATGGTTCACCAGCAGCTGCCATTTTGACCTGATTTTAGTTTTCTTTGTGACATTTTGTATGAATTTACATTTTTGTGCACTCAAGATTTCAGATGCATGAATCAAATAACCTGAAATGAATGAATCAAATTGCTTTTTTAAATGTATGCTTTATTTAACTAGGCAAGGCAGGTAAGAACAAATTCTTATTTACAACGATGGTCTAGGAAAGGTGCCTTGTTAAGGGGCAGAACGACATATTTTTTACCTTGTCAGCTCGGGGATTCGATCCAGCAACCTCTCGCTTTACTGGCCCAACGCTCTAACCACTAGGCTACCTGCCGCCCCACTTCCTCCTCAAGTGTGATTGAAAGGAATGAATCAAATGGCTTGAAATGAATCAAATGGCTTGAAATGAATCAAATGGCTTGAAATGAATCAAATGGCTTGAAATGATTGAATCAAATGGCTTGAAAAGAATCAAATGGCTTGAAATGAATGCTCATTATGGGGAGTCAGTCATTGGCTGCCGTTCAGGGGAATCGATTCCGCCGATTCCTTTGTAAATAAGCTCTAAGCTTCTCTCCTGTCCTCTTGCTGTATCCCTCTGCTGCTGAGACAGAGCTGCTACTGATGACGGTGAGGATGATGCTGAAAACTGCATGATCGGGTTCCTTCTACAATTGGCTGAAATGGAACAAATCTGACTCCTGACTTCTGATCTTTGACCCCAAGACAGTGTTCTGTGATCCTCGTGTGCACCTGTGCTTTGTGGTGGGGTGGTGCCTGGGGGTTGATGGTGGTGGGGGTGTTTTGGGGTTATTCTTGCCTGGCGTCTCTCTGTTGCACCAATACCAATACAAGGGAATTAGGTGGTTTAGTGTGGACTTGGCCCCTAGTCCCTGATCTTGGGTCAGTTTTTAATTTTCCTCATTTAATGGTAAAAGGTCAGGTTTGTGGGAGGGAAGCTGATCCTAGATCTGTCGGTTGAGGGTGTATTATCCTCCTTCAAGGGTCCTATGAGTCTGAGTTGACCCTCTATCAGCTCCTCTCTCCTCTGTTCTCACTCTCACTGTCTGTCTCCCCTCACCCCTCCTTCCTAACCGGCCCCTCCCCTCGCCCGGCCCCTCCCTTGGTCCGGCCCCTCCCCTTGGCCCTGGCCAATGAAGGACGGATGATGAGGATGGAGAAGACGAGTCTGCTGCCCAGGGCAATCGGGGGGCGGGTCCTCATGATAACCTGTACCGCGTGCACATGCCCAGCCTCTACAGCTGTGGTAGCAGCTACGGCAGCGAAGCTAGCATCCCTGCTACGGCCCACACTGTCAGCAATGCCCCTGTCACTGAGTACATGTGAGTTAGCACCCCACCGGTAGCCGCTAGCTGAAACAAAACACTGCCTGCTACACAAGCTAGCCACGCGATCTACATTGCCTGCCATAGATTATTGTAGCTAGCGAGTGAGTTAGCCTGCTAGCCACATGTCAGTTAGCACCGCTAGCAGAATCGACACACTGCCTGCTATACAAGCTCAAGTTAGCCACGCGATCGCCATTGCCTCTGCCATACATTATTGCTAGCTAGCGAGTGAGTTAGCCTGCTAGCATAAACAAAACACTGCCTGCTATCAGTTAGCTATCAGTTACCCAAGTGAAGCTACACTGCCTGCTCAGTGATATACATTAGGCTACATGTGAGTAAGCCTGCTAGCCATATCGAAGTTAGCTTTTACACATTGCCTGCCTGCCATACAAGTTAGCCATTGCCTGCTACCAATTAGCCACGCAATTGCCATTGACTGGTATCGACCTACCGTAAAGCTACAGCTAAAGGGTGTGAGTTAGCCTGCTAGCCGCTAGCGGGAACCCATTGCCTGCCAGTCACTAGCTAGCACATGCTATCTAGTCCCGTCACTGATCATTTGAGCCTGCATGGACTCAGACAAACGTTGATACTATTGTAATATTTAACCACCAGGCTGCCACATTGAAAACAGATACACTCACAAACGTATATAAAGTAGCCTAAGTTTGTTTTATTCAGTAAAGAGTCCCTATGTCTTCGTGTCACTGATAAGGACCATGTTACAGATCATGGTCAGCAGGATGATACCCAGTAGTGTTTCCATAAGGTGAAACACATATCAATCTGCATGGTTGAACGCTGTGGCCTTACAAGGTTTTACACCCTTCATCTACACACATGATGACTGCAGTACATGTTTCTCCTCCTCGTCCACTTCAATAACGCACTTCAGTCACCGTAACAGGCCTGCATAGCTTTCAACTAGTCAACGTAATAGGCCTGCATATCTTTCAACTAGTCACCGTAACAGGCCTGCATAGCTTTCAACTAGTCAACGTAATAGGCCTGCATATCTTTCAACTAGTCAACGTAATAGGCCTGCATAGCTTTCAACTAGTCAACGTAATAGGCCTGCATATCTTTCAACTAGTCAACGTAATAGGCCTGCATAGCTTTTCAACTAGTCAACGTAATAGGCCTGCATATCTTTCAACTAGTCAACGTAATAGGCCTGCATATCTTTCAACTAGTCAAGTAACAGGCCTGCATAGCTTTTCAACTAGTCAACGTAATAGGCCTGCATAGCTTTCAACTAGTCAACGTAATAGGCCTGCATAGCTTTCAACTAGTCAACGTAATAGGCCTGCATAGCTTTCAACTAGTCAACGTAATAAGCCTGCATAGCTTTTCAACTAGTCAACGTAATAGGCCTGCATACCTTTCAACTAGTCAACGTAATAGGCCTGCATAGCTTTCAACTAGTCAACGTAATAAGCCTGCATAGCTTTTCAACTAGTCAACGTAATAGGCCTGCATACCTTTCAACTAGTCAACGTAATAGGCCTGCATAGCTTTTCAACTAGTCAACGTAATAGGCCTGCATAGCTTTTCAACTAGTCAACGTAAGTTTAAGTTATGCATTAGTGTATTCCATTAAGTATACCACTCATACAAAACAATACATTATGTATTTAAAAGAAGAAGAAGATTATCACATGCACCGGATAGGTGCATTGAAATGTGTTGTTTTACATGGTCGGCCAGAGTAGTACGGCACCCAAGGAGCAAATCAGGGTTCAGTGCTTTGCTCAAGGGCACATCAACCTTTTGGTTACTGGCCCAACCCTTTAAGCATCTAGCGCTAGGACAATAATATAGCAGACAAGGTGCTGTTGTTGTGACACCGACCACATACTGAGGGTCTGAGGCTAAGTCCCAACGATCTCTCCTTCCTCTTGAAGTATGCTCATTCACCACTCCCCACCATTGTAAAAAGCATTTGATTGATGTTGTCATGGATACTAGAATACGAGATGGAGTTTCCGTATTCCAGTCATATGCATGAAGGGAAGTGAACAAGTGCACACTTCGGGAGAAAGGAGAGATCATTGGGACGCAATCTAGTTGTTGTAGGGAGGACTGTAGTGCAGGAAGTGACCTCAGTAACCAGGAAATGACAACAATAACCAGGAAGTGACAACAATAACCAGGAAGTGACCTCAGTAACCAGGAAGTGACAACAATAACCAGGAAGTGACCTCAGTAACCAGGAAGTGACCTCAGTAACCAGGAAGTGACCTCAGTAACCTCTCGTTTGTGACGCAGGACCCAGAACGCAAACTTTCAGACCCCCAGGTGTGAGAACACGCCTCTGATTGGCAGGGAATCCCCTCCACCCTCTGTAAGTGCACACTTTCTAGTACACACTCTACTACAGTATGCCCCCTCTGAACCCTGAAGGTGTTTTACCTTCGAGGGTCGAAATACCATCGCAAAGGTCATTTTGGCAGCCTGGCTTTTTTAAATGTAATAGATTGTATTCAAAACAGGTGTTTTAGTCTGACAGATGAAAAAATATGAAAAAAAAATATTTTGTCAGTCTCTAATTCTGATGTAAACTATGGTTAGTCTATTCTGCATGTCAAATGGAACCGTAAGACTGGGCCAGTGGTGCTAACCATTTGGTAGTACACGACTGGGCCAGTGGTGCTAACCATTTGGTAGTACACGACTGGGCCAGTGGTGCTAACCATTTGGTAGTACAAGACTGGGCCAGTGGTGCTAACCATTTGGTAGTACAAGACTGGGCCAGTGGTGCTAACCATTTGGTAGTACACGACTGGGCCAGTGGTGCTAACCATTTGGTAGTACACGACTGGGCCAGTGGTGCTAACCATTTGGTAGTACAAGACTGGGCCAGTGGTAGACTGGGCCAACCATTTGGTAGTACACGACTGGGCCAGTGGTGCATTTGGTAGTACAAGAACCATTTGGTAGTATGAGACTGGGCCAGTGGTGCTAACCATTTGGTAGTAGAAGACTGGGCCAGTGGTGCCAACCATTTGGTAGTACAAGACTGGACCAGTGCTGCTAACCATTTGGTAGTATGAGACTGGGCCAGTGGTGCTAACCATTTGGTAGTACAAGACTGGACCAGTGGTGCTAACCATTTGGTAGTACAAGACTGGACCAATGGTGCTAACCATTTGGTAGTACAAGACTGGACCAGTGCTGCTAACCATTTGGTAGTACAAGACAGGGCAGTGGTGCTAACCATTTGGTAGTACAAGACTGGACCAGTGGTGCTAACCATTTGGTAGTACAAGACTGGACCAGTGGTGCTAACCATTTGGTAGTACAAGACTGGACCAGTGCTGCTAACCATTTGGTAGCTAACCATTTGGTAAGACTTGACCTCTTGTACTTCTCCTTGAACCAGACTTCATCACTGCATCCTCAGGTCTCAATAAGGAAGTATAGAGGCTGGGTTTGGCCCAGTTAACCCTTGAAGAGCTCTCTTATATCTTCATACCTCTTCATAGGAAAACAAATGGGTGTTGACATGTGCTCTTTCTTTTGAGACTTGGTGTCTGACGCTGGGTTTTCCCTCTTTTAGTTTATGTTGTATCTCTTGAGTCTGTGGACGGGCGATACGGTCTTGCCAGTACAGCCATTGGTTAAAGCTGGTTGTTTTCGAAGGCGTTTTACCTTGAAGTCATCCGGGAGTGACTTCCTGTCCATGTCCCGTCCTTAATTCGTGTCCCCCCTAGTAAACCACAGCCGACGCTCCTTTAGTCCTGTCCCCATAGTGTGTCTGTGTACACGTACTCTAGATGCATGTGACCTATGTATGTGTTCCCCTGTCCCCCTGTCATCACTAAACATCACTACTAGTTCTTCACCTGGGGTGTGTTCATTATGGAAAACCGTTTACCATTTTATAAGCAGCAAAAAAATACGAGTTTCTATCGGGACAAATTCAGGTAGGTCCCCTCCCAGATTCGTTCCGTTTGCTTCTGTTTCAGAAGCATTTCGACAAACAGAGATCGGAGGAATGAATTACATCCCTGATTCACAGGGCCAACTGCTGAAAACCACCCATAGAGAGGTGGATAGAGGTCCACAAAAGGGCTGGTTTAGAAGCAAATATGTGCCCTCCTCAACTCTATGACGTCATATCATCCACCACCACCGTCTAGCAGTAGACACCACCTCGGTTTGGTGATGCCTGGCGCCATTTTGTGCCTCATGGCTCACCAAGCACTAGTTTCCACATTAGAGATGGAAACTGGGAAATCAGCGCTACAGTACTCCCTCACTAAGACCATTGACTAATATCAGGCTAACCTAACCTTCTACATCAGAATTAGAGCACTAATACAATTGATCAATTCAATATTTGATACTATTTCCTGTCTAATAATCATCTAGAGTTGAGTGCTAACGCCTGTCAAAAACCCTGCAGGACTATAATCCTAATCCTAATCAATCTCTGTCGTGATAATTGTTGTTTTTAATCCACTACCTCCAGGCTGTCCAAATGACTAGTGAAGTGTGTGTGTGTTGGTGTGTGTTGCTTGTTTACCATAGTGTTTCAGTCTATCAACCCCCTGTCCTCTACTCTCTGTCTCTCTTTGTCTCTGGACACTTATAAGCAGCATATCTCTACATACCCTTCCCTAC